>NW_015168147.1:0-20243 GCF_001447785.1 Gekko japonicus | reverse complement strand
TGACACTGTCTAACCATCTCATCCTTTGCCGTCCCCGTCTTCTTTGACCTTCAATCTTTCCCAGCATCAGGGTTTTCTCCAGTGAGTGCAAACATGTCTTTCAAATGCCGGGAAAGATGCCTGGCTTTAAAGTTTGATGCGAACGTATCAAGCAAGCTAGTACTGTGAAAGGGTCATTATGGCTCCTGATTCTGCCACTTTCTCCAGATACTTGGTGACATATCTCTGCAGGTCTGCTATTGGTTCACTGACTTCAGCCTTTGAGAAGTTCCTGGTGGTGATGCACTGTGCTAAAACTGATGCTGCTTTTGGAAGAGCAGTTCTTCAGAGCCTGTTTCTTCAAGACGACCTGCAGATAACATCAGGTACATGGCTCCCTAGTCATCAAATCACCGCAGACTGTGACTGCAGCCATGAAATTAAAAGACGCCTGCTCCTTGGGAGGAAAGCGATGGCGAACCTAAACAGCATGATAAAAAGTAGAGACATCACCCTGCCAACAAAAGTCCGCATGGTCAAAGCAATGGTATTCCCAGTAGTCATGTATGGCTGTGAGAGTTGGACTATAAGGAAGGCCGAGCGCCGAAGAATAGATTCTTTTGAACTATGGTGCTGGAGGAGACTCTTGAGAGTCCCTTGGACTGCAAGAAGAACAAATCAGTCAATCCTCAAAGAAATCAACCCTGACTGTTCCCTGGAAGGCCAGATAATGAAACTGAAGCTCAAATACTTTGGCCACCAAATGAGAAGGGAGCACTCACTGGAGAAGACCCTGATGCTTGGAAAGATTGAAGGTCAAAGAAGACGGGGACGGCAAAGGATGAGATGGTTAGACAGTGTCATCGATGCAACGAACATGAAGTTGAGCCAACTTCAGAGGACGGCAGAAGACCGGAAGGCCTGGAGAGAGCTCGTCCATGGGGTCGCGAAGAGTCGGACTCGACTGTGCGACTGAACAACAACAAACAAACTCCCTCCAACTCACAGGACCGTCCGCCCTGGTGGGAAGCCAGACGCCACGGCCACGGGCGGGTCAGCTCCCGGGCCACAGACGGAGCCTGACACACATTCTTTCCGCATCTGCCTGTCATTCTGGATTTTCTCAGTGTCCGAGTCAAGGCAGATTAAACCCACGGCAAACAGCATCCAAATAACCCGGGACAACAGCTGGCTGAAACCGGGCTGACCACTGAAGGGAGGTCATGTAATGCAGAATGGGGTTAAAACCTGGAATAAAAAGAAGGTTGAACTCGGTTTTAGTGCAGAATGGAGGGGGGGGGGAGCCTGAATTAAAAAGAAGGTTGAACTGGATTTTACTGCAGAATGGCTTGGAGGACACTGCAGTGAACATGGATTAAAAGGAGAGTGCAGAAAGGGCCGTGCAGTGAAATCCAGTTGCAAAGGGGCATTGAAAGTGGGTTGAAAGTGCATTATTTAGTTTGTGTGAAAGGATCTCAGAGTCATATGTAGTCTCCCTCCCTCCATTTTATCCAGCCGGCAATGGTGTGATGTCACTTTGGGGGGGGGGGGAACCCTGGAAGTGACATCACACCTCTCTAGGAATCACCAGAAACTTTATCGTAGAACCAGAGGTCGATTTGGGGGGGATCGCGGGGGATTGCAGTTCCCCCGGGTGAGGTGCGGGGCACATGACGAAGCCCCACCCCTTCTTCTGGCCACCCCCTGCTTCCAGCCTCATTCTGTTGCAGAAGGAGGAAGAAGCAGGAGGGTAAGTTGGCGTCCTCCCCCTCTGCCTGGCCGAGGCCACTCCACGTGGCCTCTGCAAGGACTCCCAGCCCCATCCAGGAGCTTCCCCTAGAGTTTTCAGTGATTGAAAGTGCAGTAGTTAGCTGTGTGCGAAAGAGCCCCTTAAAATCTGTCTGCCCGGAGTTAACCAGCTTCCGGATAACCCGTCTGGGGACGTGTCAGTGACTGGCATGCCGAATGCCACCCAAATCTTTGTCTATGAAGGACCATGTTCAGGGAGTCACATGAGCAGGACTCACATTCCGTTTTGTACCCAACCCAACGGGCTTTCTCCCACCCAGGAGTTTTTTGCAGGTCACAGCAGGGAGACTGTATGGAAAGTAAATTTCTCTGCCCCTTTTTGGCCCCTGGCTTGCAAAAAACGTAGAGTTTTCAGTGATTGAAAGTGCAGTAGTTAGTTGTGTGCGAAAGAGCCCCTTAAAATCTGTCTGCCTGGAGTTAACCAGCTTCCGGATAACTGGAAACCCTTCTGGGGACGTGTCAGTGACTGGCATGCCGAATGCCACCCAAATCTTTGTCTATGAAGGACCATGTTCGGGGAGTCACATGAGCAGGACTCACATTCTGTTTTGTACCCAACCCAACCGGCTTTCTCCCACCCAGAATTTTTTTGCAGGTCACAGCAGGAGACTGTATGGAAAGTAAATTTCTCTCCCCCTTTTTGGCCCCTGGCTTGCAAAAAAGCTCACAAGAACACAAATGTTCAGACGCCTGAGGTGTAGATTTTATCCATTTCCTTTACTTTCTGTGTAAATGGCTCATGTTCTCACTGTCACCACAAGCTCTTTTTATTGTTCCGCTGTTGCAGTAACCGGTTAATGTCTTCATTAATTAGGTTTATGAGCAATCGATGGGTTTTAAAGTCTGCAGAAGGAGAAAATGTTGGTGGAGTGATGGTTGTTTCAGGGCCCCAATGGCAAAAATACTACAAAGTTGAGGGGCACATTCAGTAATTCAGAAGTCCTTAGCTGGGGGATCCAACCTGCTTCTCTACTGGAGGAAAAAGAGAGGAGGGGGATCTTCCGTGACAACCGAAACCTCTGTGCTGGGGATCAAGGGATCTGCGGGAACAAAAGCCATATGGGATAGGGGTTGTAGTCAGGAAGGTCACTTGGGGATCAAATGAAAATTCTGGCTGGATCCTACCTTGAGCCAATTCTTGCAAAGAAAGACCATCTGCATCCCTTTATCTATTACATTTTCATCCCTCGGTTCTCCTGAGGGTCTCAGAGTCATACGTGGTCTCCTTTCCTCTATTTTATCCAGCTGGCAATGGAGTGATGTCACTTTGGGGGGGGACCCTGGAAGTGACATCACACCTCTCTAGGAATCACCAGAATATGGTGGTGTCACTTCCCGGAAGTGACATCAGGCCTCCCTAGGAAACGTTGGAAACTCTATGGTTTTACACCCCCACTGAGGTCCCTCCCATCTCCAAAGCCTGCCCTCCCCAGTCTCCCCCTCAAAATCTTCAGGAATTTCTCGACTCGGAGTTGGCAACCCTAACAATAGGACTTTAACAATGATGGTGATACAAAGAAGTGATACATTCTGTAATGGAAGCTTCAGCTTTCCCTATTAGACTTGTAGGAGTGTCAATTTTGGCACTCAGCGGCTAGTGACTTCATGATCCAGTGCTGAGTTGTAAAGGAAATTAGAAGTCCAGCAGGTAATTGTCCTTGTACAAACTTCATTAAAGTGAAGAGAAACGTGGGGTTGTAACTGAGGGTGAGTCATCAGAAATGCAAGGGGGGGGCGTGAGATATTACTTCTGTTTTTTGGGCGGGGGAGAAGAAGGGAATGATCGCCATAAGCTTCTTTTTGTAAGGAAAGAAGGTGGTGGTGGGGTTTTTTTGTGAAAAATTTGTAAACAACTCCATCTGGAACTACTAAACTTCTCGGAGCCAAAAGTTAACTCCTGCCACCTCCACACGGCCCGGCCCTCCTGAAAGCGTTCCAGCTCCAACCATGGCTTTCCATGGCTCTGGCAGAGTGGAGATGTGATCACGGCACCTCGGGGCCAAGAGGGAACACAATCGCTCACACTGACTCATTACATAAGCCGGAGTATGTGATTTACGAAACCACAGAGAAGGGGGGGGGGGAGAGAGGTTTTACATTACGAGTCTGACTGGGAGCCACAGAAGGAGGGGGGGGGATCCAGTGTTCCGCGTGGGACTCCCTGCTTCCTGGATTTGGCCTTTCCGGTGTTTTCTTGTGTAAGCCGTGGTATCACTTTGCATGAGGGGATTCCCAGAGTGCAGCACTCGGAGATAAAAAACTGAGATACGGCATACTTTAAAAAGCCCCGCAAGATTCTTTGCTTTATTTCGAGTGCGTTTCGGCCAAATCTAACTATATTGTTGAATGAAGTATTATTCCTGGGGAGGGGACGTGGAATGTGTTGGATTCCGTTCAGGTTCTAACGTCTCGCCCCTTCCCAGGGACTTAAAAATGGGCGGGGGGGGGGATGATACAGAGTAAAATACAGAGATAATTCCCCCCTTCCTTTGCTCCCCACACATACATATCCCTTCCTACGGTTTAACAGATTTTCAGTGCAATCCTAAATAGAGTTGACTTCAAAGGATTTTGAAAACTGTGATTCTGGTTAGGACCAGGGCTATTTTTGGGCACAGGAACGGAGTTCCGGCTGGCTGCAGAGTTGGCCATGCCCACTACAGCCAAAACTGCTGCGCACGCATGGATACAGAGGAGAGCGACAGCCCCCTGGCGACTTCAAGGCAGGCGGGTCAGGGGGACACTGGAAGGATCGGGGAGGCATTTAAATGCCTCCCTGTGCCTTCCCTGGCCTGTCCAAGGGAAGGCATGGGGTGTGGCCTAATATGCTAATGAGCTGTACTGTCAGAGGTGTGGCCTGTTATGCTAATGAGTTCCTGCTGGGCTTTTTCTACAAAAAAAGGCCCTGGTTAGGACTGTATTGTAACCCTATTAAATTTTTATTTCAACCTCCCTCCAAGGATCTTACAGCAGAGTACAAGATTCCCATCTCCTCATTTTTTCCTCACCACAACTCTGTGAGGTAAACTGGGCTGGCAGACAGCGCCCATCCCAAGGTTTCCCAACAAGTCCAGCCAGAACTGAACTAGCTCTCCCATATCCAAGGCTGACTTTCAAACTGCTACACCACTTGGTTTCCCTCATCCTCCGGATACCTTCTGACCTGCCTGAAAATTTTAACCAATACTTGTTATCGGAAGTGAACGCTGATGTTATTTGATTGGAATTGGACACCGGTGTTATTTGAGAGGCAGTTGGTGCAGTGGTTAGGAGTGGGGACTGTAACCTGGGAGAACCGGGTTTGATTCCCCATTCTACCACATGCAGCCAGCTGGGTGACCTTGGGTCAGTCACAGTTCTCTCGGAGCTGTTGTCTCAAGAACAGTTCTCTCAGAGCTACCTCGCAGGGTGTGTATTGGGAGGCGAGGGAGGGAAAGGAGATTGTAAGCCACTCTGAGACGCCGAGTGAAGGGCGGTGTATAAATGCAATCTCCTCCTCCTCCTCCTCCTCCTCCTCCTCCTCCTCCTCCTCTTCTTCTTCTTCTTCCTCTTCTGATTTAAATTGCTGATATTGGATAGTATTTGATAGTTATTGATAACTGACCTGCAAAGGTAGAAGAAGAAGAGATTGGCTTCATACTCCACCCTTCACTACCCGAAGGAGTCTTAAGAGTGGCTTACAATCCCCTTTCCCTTCCCCTCCCCACAACAGACACCCTGGTACTGATATGGTACTGATAGCGATAATCTGGAAATTGTGTTTTTCAAGCTCTCTACCTCCAGAGAAAACTGTGCATATCAATTTGTCTGACAGGGAAACATTGGGCTGGCTACAACCAGCTTCCACACTCGTGAAAAACAGAAGAGGAGGTTCGTGTTGATCACCAAAAAGACTATGCTGGGGATCGTGGGACCTGCATGGACGACAGTCCTGTGGCACAGGAGCTGGAATAAGGAGGGGAATTAGAGAGGAAGAAGAGAAGAGATTGGATTTATATCCCGCCCTTCACTACCCGAAGGAGTCTCAGAGCGGCTTACAAACTCCTTTCCCTTCCCTTCCCCACAACAGACACCCTGGGAGGTCGGTGGAGCTGAGAGAGCTCTCTTGAGAGAACAGCTACCCTTGAGAGAACAGCTCTGAAAGAACTTGTGACTGACCCAAGGTCACACCAGCAGCTGCACGTGGAGGAGTGGGGAATCAA
This sequence comes from Gekko japonicus, assembly GCF_001447785.1. Lineage (NCBI taxonomy): Eukaryota > Metazoa > Chordata > Lepidosauria > Squamata > Gekkonidae > Gekko > Gekko japonicus. The sequence goes on along the minus strand of NW_015168147.1, from coordinate 14,253 downwards.
ACCTGGTTCTCCCAGATTAGAGTTCATGCTCCTAACCACGACACCAAACCAAATTAGGGGGAAAGTTGGCTGGATCCAACCCCTTGCATGCTGGGGATGATTCTGGGGCAAGTTTCATTCTTCCAACACCTGATGTATCAAAAGCAGGGCTATTTTTGGGCAGGAACGCACAGGAACGGAGCTCCGGCTGGCTTCTGAGATGGCCACACCCACAGCCAAAACCTCTGCACAGGCATGGCTAGAGAGGGAAGGCCTGGAGAGCGACCCCCCCCAGCGATTCTGAGGCGGCCGCTCTGGGGGGGGGGCCTGGAAGGATCGGGGAGGCATTCAGCCTCCCCTCCCCTTCAAGGGCCGGCTTACCCGGGCTCCCCGCAGCCATGGCCCCCCCAGACATGCCAAGGGAAGGCATGGGGTGTGGCCTAACATGCTAATGAGCTGTGATGTCAGGGATGTGGCCTAATATGCTAATGCGTTTCTGCTGCTGGGTGTGGCCTATTATGCTAATGAGTTCCTACCAAAAGAAAAGCCCTGACCAAAAGTGTAGTCCTTCACAGGTGACCCCTCCATCTGTTGACTGATGTGAGGGAGCAGAGCACACATAACCACACTGGCCTCACCCCCTCCACCGCGGCACCATCGCCAAGTTTATTTACTTATTCATCTCATATCCTGCCCCATTCCCCACCGAGCAGGGCTTAGGGCGGCTTCCCACCACTAAACACACAACAGGCAACAGACTCCGACATTTTACAATGTTAAAATCAACGTTATTTTGAGTTAAAACCTGTAGAGGAGAAACTCTCTACGATGGGAATATCCCCGTTTTATTTAGCCCCCTTTGCAGATAAACAAGCCTATGCTATTGTTAAACAAAGATTTCTCGACATCGAAAGGCGAGAACTTAGGGAACGCGCAGCCAACAGAGGCTCCCCAAGCAGGTTGGGGACTTTTGACACGGGCTCTACTGAGATGTATCTGTCAAGTTTAACAGCCCCACATCATCGCAGAGCAGACATGTTTGCACGCTTTAATGTTCTGCCATCAGAGGTGCTTTTAGGGAGGTACCGCCAGATACCCTATGTAGACAGACTTTTCCCTTAGGGCTCTCTAAAAGATATAGAATCCACCAGGGCTATTTTTGGGCAGGAACGCACAGGAACGGAGTTCCGGCTGGCTCCCGAGTTGGCCACGCCCAGCAGGAACTCATTAGCATAATAGGCCACACCCAACAACAGAAACTCAATAGGACTGGCTACATTAGGGGTGTGTGGCCTAACATGCAAAGGGTTCCTGCTACAGAAAAAAGTCCTGGGTTTTGACAACAAACAAGGTAAACAGAATAAGAAGCAAAAGGTGGGTGTGGCTGGATGACCACACTTCTGGTAACATGGGGGTGTGGCCTAATATGCTAATGAGCTGTATTGTCATGGGTGTGGCCTAATATGCTAATGAGTTCCTGCTGTTGGGTGTGGCCTGTTATGCTAATGAGTTCCTGCTGTGCTTTTTCTACAAAAAAAGCCCTGGAATCCACTACACACGCCATACTTCGTTGCCCCCTCTATAGGGATATCCGATCTCGTTTTATTACTCCTCTTCTAGAGGGTAAGAGCTGGCACTCTGGTGACTCCATTGTGCACTTTCTTCAGTTTCATTCTAATTGCGAAATAATGGAGGCTGTTGCAAAATTTTTATATTATGCAATTAGAAGACAAGGCTTGAAAAGCCAAGTGTAAGTGACTGATTTCAGCCAGAACCGAACTAGGTCTCCCATATCCAAGGCTGACTTTCAAACCGCTACACCACTTGGTTTCTCTCATCCTCCGGATGCCTTCTGACCTGCCTGCAAATTTTAACCAATACTTGTTATCGGAAGAATTAAAACCTAACACTTTGTTTACTACATCAGATGGTGCCCTAATATCCATCACCAGTGGACACCTGGGGGCAGCCAGCACAGGAAAAGAGGAGAAAGAAGAGAGAAGAAGTGATTGGATTTATACCCCATGGCCCTTCACTACCCAAGGGTGTCTCAGAGCAGCTTACAAACTCCTCTCCCTCCCCCTCCCCACAAGACAACAGACACTCTGTGAGGTAGGTGGGGCTGACAGAAACTGCTCTTTTTCAAGGACAGTTCTTGTCAGAACTACAGCTTGCCCAAGGTCATCCAGCAGGTGCAAGTGGAGGAGTGGGGAATCAAACCCAGTTCTCCCAGATTAGAGTCCGCGCACTTAACCACTACCCCAAACTGGCTCTCAGGAAAAAGGAAGGCCCGGAGATCGTTCTAGCTGTCATTGTCCTCAGCCATATGTCCCGTGAAACATCGCTGTCTTGCAGTCCCTGCTAAACTATGCCAAATCCCGCACGGCCCAAGTCTCACTAGACCAGGGGTGCCAAACATATGACCTGGGGAGCGGAACCGGCCCATCCAGGGCTCTTATGTAGCTCACGAGCAACTAGTGCAGGGGAGGGAACAAGAGACTGCGGGGGCGGGGAGTGGGCAGAGCCACTCCGATTGTGGCTTCCGCCTGGCGGAACAACCTCATCTCTTTGACTCTACTCAATTATTACTGTGAAACAGGATATAATGTCAGACAGTATTTGAGACTTGACATGTAACGGCAGCTTTATCTGATGGTTCTTGATATATAACATAATTAATTCAAAGCAACGAGATTTATGAGCTCCCGAAGAGAAAGACTGCCAACACCAAAGCAACCAAGAGATGCCAACGTGTCTCCTGACAAAAATATGTAATCTTTCCTTAAAATCTGCCTCCATTCCTGAGGACTGGAAGGTAGCTAATGTCACTCCCATCTTTAAAAAGGGTTCCAGAGGAGATCCGGGAAATTACAGGCCAGTCAGTCTGACGTCGATACCGGGTAAATTGGTGGAAACCATTATTAAGGAAAGAATTAGTAGGCACATAGATGAACAAAACCTATTGAGGCAGACTCAGCACGGTTTCTGTAAGGGAAGATCTTGTCTCACTAACCTGTTAGTGTTCTTTGAGGGGGTGAACAAACATGTGGACAAGGGGGATCCAATAGATATTGTTTACCTTGACTTCCAGAAAGCTTTTGATAAAGTTCCTCATCAAAGGCTCCTAAGTAAGCTCAAAAATCATGGGATAAAAGGACAAGTCCTTTTATGGATCAAAAACTGGCTAATTAATAGAAAACAGAGAGTGAGTATAAATGGGCAGTTCTCCCAGTGGAGGGGTGTAAGCAGTGGGGTACCACAGGGATCAGTACTTGGTCCACTGCTTTTTAACTTGTTCATTAATGATTTGGAGTTGGGAGTAAGCAGTGAAGTGGCTAAATTTGCGGATGATACGAAGTTGTTCAGGGTGGTGAAAACCAGTGAGGATTGTGAGGCACTCCAAAGGGATCTGTCAAGGATGGGCAAGTGGGCGTCAACATGGCAAATGGGGTTCAATGTGGCCAAGTGCAAGGTGATGCACATTGGAGCCAAAAATCCTAACTATAAATACACGTTGATGGGGTCTGAACTGGCAGAGACTGATCAAGAGAGAGATCTTGGAGTTGTAGTAGATAACTCACTGAAAATGTCGAGACAGTGTGTGACTGCAATAAAGAAGGCCAATGCTATGCTGGGGATTATTAGGAAGGCTATTGAAAACAGATCAGCCAATATCATAATGCCCCTATATAAATCAATGGTGCGACCTCATCTGGAATACTGTGTGCAATTCTGGTCACCACACCTTAAAAAGGATATTATAGCTTTGGAAAAAGTGCAGAAAAGGGCAACTTGAATGTTAAAAGGGTTGGAACACTTTCCCTATGAGGAAAGGTTAAGGCGCTTAGGGCTCTTTAGCTTGGAGAAACGACGACTGAGGGGTGACATGATTGAGGTTTATAAGATTATGCATGGGAAAGAGCAGGTAGAGAAAGAGGTACTTTTCTCCCTTTCTCACAATACAAGAACTCGTGGTCACTCCATGAAATTGCTGAGTGGTCGGGTTAGAACGGATAAGAGGAAGTCCTTCTTCACCCAAAGAGTGATTCACACATGGAATTCACTGCCACAGGAAGTGGTGGCGGCTACAAGCATGGACAGCTTCAAAAGGGAATTAGATAAGCATATGGAGCAGAGGTCCATCCGTGGCTATTAGCCACAAGGTATAGATAGGGGCTCTGGGGCAAGTGATGCTCTGTCTTCTTGGGCTTGGGGGGGCCAAAAGTGGGAGGTCTTCTAATGTCCTGGCCCCACTGGTGGCCCTCCTGATGGCCTTCCATGCTTGTAGCCACCGCCACCTGTTCTAAAATGGAGGCCTGGCGGAGGCCTTGTGATGTACATCAGCAATAAATATAGTCACAGCTGCTCTGCTTGGCTGATTCGAACCACCTGCATGACAAGTCTAAATCCCTCGCCCACCATCTGAAGTGGATCAGCTTATTCTACCACCTCGTTGCCCTGCCAACAAACACATTACCGCCTCAATCTGCTTCGTGTGTCGATGCGATGAGAGCAAACGGACTTCCTGCAACCCTCTTGTGACGACTCAACAGTCTGAATAGCAAGGCTCTCTTTCAACCTGCAAGAAGTAAATTCAACCCTGGAACTCGGTTTCAGTAATTTTACACGAGCTCCCTGCACTGTTACTAGCGGCACTGGAAGGTGGGGGGGAAACACATATCCTTTTAACATCCCCCCCCATCAAAACAGGCCTGGAAGTCCAGTTACAGTTAGCATAATTGAAAAGTACGCAAACGGAGACAACTTTGGCCACCCAAAACACACCCCTACTTCCCTATAGGTTATTTACAGTGGCCGAGAGTCCCATAGGCTCTCGGCCGGGAACCTAGCCCCCTGATTGGAGCAGGCTAGGATCCGCAGAGTCCATTATCTCTTGGAGCGAAGCTCGGCGTTTGTCTCTGGGCTTGTCTGGACTTCTCTGGACTTGACTGGACTGGATAGATTACAAAAATCAAGCAGTGTGGCTGAAAAATGTACATCTCCTCTTCCCCCGATGGTCCCTATCTATATGGCGGCTGCACTGTGTAATTTAGCTTTTATAGCCAGACTGTGGGATATCCATGGTCTGTTTTGCCCGTGAGAAATCTAGTCTGAGAGATGGCAAGGAGCACAGGGAATCAACAGGGAAGATCGGCAAGGCGGACCGTAGCCATCCGCTCGTGCCACACCCCTTTCGAGTCGTAATGGCGCATTCCTCCAAGCACAGAAGGAGGCCTGGAACGTTTCAAAAGAGACAGCTGGCAACAGGGGCTTTGAGAAATGGTGTCCCCTGGGGGGCTTCGCCAAGTGAAAAGGCTCTGCAATCCTCGGAGGGCAGCCCCTTTCAGAGCCAGGTGGCCGCTTTTTTCGCTCCATCCTCCCAGCCTTCTATTTATCAGAGAGTTTTTGGGTGTCACCTGAGCCCTTTGGATAAACAAGGTCGCTTTGTGAGCCGATTGTTCCCAGGGAAGAATACAGCCGCCCTTTGAAGTCCCCGCGGCCTATTGTGGGGAGGCTCCAGTGGGACTCTTGGGTGTATTTACGGGCCAGGGAATGGCTCTCAGCAATAGCACTTTTCCCACTTAACAGAACTTCACTATCAGCAGCACAGTTACTGGCTTACCCCCCCAGAGGATTCAAACAGGCAGATCAGGCAGCAGTCACACTAACCATGCCATCCCAAACTGAATTACGGGTGGAGGGAGCGATTCAGCATGCTTGGACATTTTTTTTGGGGGGGTGCTATGTTATTCCGAGGGTGCCTAGATGTTATCTCCTTATCTTAACCTGGGAGCGGCCCTCTGAGCCCTCCTCTCTCTCCTTTTAAGAACATAAGAACATAAGAGAAGCCAATGTTGGATCAGGCCATTAAGAACATAAGAACATAAGAGACGCCAATGTTGGATCAGGCCAAAGGCCCATCCAGTCCAACACTCTGTGTCACACAGTGGCCAGAAATACCAGTGCCATCAGGAGGTCCAGCAGTGGGGCCAGGACATTAGAAGCCCTCCCACTGTTGACCCCCCCCCAAGCACCAAGAAGACAGAGCATCACTTGCCCCAGAGCCCCTAGCTATACCTTGTGGCTAATAGCCACTGATGGACCTCTGCTCCATATGCTTATCCAATTCGCTCTTGAAGCCGTCCATGGTTGTAGCCGCCACCACCTCCTGTGGCAGTGAAATCTACGTGTTAATCACTCTTTGGGTGAAGAAGGACTTCCTTTTATCCGTTCTAACCCGACCGCTCTGCAGTTTCATGGAGTGCCCACGAGTTCTTGTATTGTGAGAAAGGGAGAAAAGTACCTCTTTCTTTACCTGCTCTTTCCCATGCATAATCTTATAAACCTCGATCATGTCACCCCTCAGTCGTCTTTTCTCCAAGCTAAAGAGCCCTAAGCGCTTTAACCTTTCCTCATAGGGAAAGTGTTCCAACCCCTTGTCAGCGAGCTGCCATCTCTCTGCTGGGACATCTCACGTCCCTTCCCTTCCCCCTCCCCCTTGTTTTGCTCTCGTACGTTTCCTCCTCTTAGGCAAAGGAGGTCCAGCAGTGGGGCCAGGACATTAGAAGCCCTCCCACTGTTGACCCCCCCCCCAAGCACCAAGAAGACAGAGCATCACTTGCCCCAGAGCCCCTAGCTATACCTTGTGGCTAATAGCCACTGATGGACCTCTGCTCCATATGCTTATCTAATTCCCTTTTGAAGCCGTCCATGCTTGTAGCTGCCACCACTTCCTGTGGCAGTGAATTCCATGTGTTAATCACTCTTTGGGTGAAGAAGTACTTCCTTTTATCCGTTCTAACCCGACCGCTCTGCAGTTTCATGGAGTGCCCACGAGTTCTTGTATTGTGAGAAAGGGAGAAAAGTACCTCTTTCTTTACCTGCTCTTTCCCATGCATAATCTTATAAACCTCGATCATGTCACCCCTCAGTCGTCTTTTCTCCAAGCTAAAGAGCCCTAAGCGCTTTAACCTTTCCTCATAGGGAAAGTGTTCCAACCCTTTTATCATTCGAGTTGCCCTTTTCTGCACTTTTTCCAAAGCTATAATATCCTTTTTAAGGTGTGGTGCCCAGAACTGCACACAGTATTCCAAATGAGGTCTTACCATTGATTTATATAGGGGCATTATTATATTGGCTGATCTGTTTTCAATACCCTTCCTAATAATCCCCAGCATAGCATTGGCCTTCTTTATTGCAGTCACACACTGTCTCGACATTTTCAGTGAGTTATCCACTACAACTCCAAGATCTCTCTCTTGCTCAGTCTCTGCCAGTTCAGACCCCATCAATGTGTATTTATATTTAGGATTTTTGGCTCCAATGTGCATCACCTTGCACTTGGCCACATTGAACCCCATTTGCCATGTTGACGCCCACTTGCCCATCTTTGACAGATCCCTTTGGAGTGCCTCACAATCCTCACTGGTTTTCACCACCTTGAACAACTTTGTATCATCCGCAAATTTAGCCACTTCACTGCTTACTCCCATCTCCAAATCATTTATGAACAAGTTAAAAAGCAGTGGACCAAGTACTGATCCCTGTGGTACCCCACTGCTTACCACCCTCCACTGAGAAAATTGCCCACCTACACTCACTCTCTGTTTTCTATGAACTAGCCAGTTTTTGATCCATAAAAGGACTTGTCCTTCTATCCCATGATTTTTGAGCTTACTTAGGAGCCTTTGATGAGGAACTTTATCAAAAGCTTTCTGGAAGTCAAGGTAAACAATATCTATTGGATCCCCCTTGTCCACATGTTTGTCCACCCCCTCAAAGAACATTAACAGGTTAGTGAGACAAGATCTTCCCTTACAGAACCTATGCTGAGTCTGCCTCAATAGGTTTTGTTCATCTATGTGCCTACTAATTCTTTCCTTAATCATGGTTTCCACCAATTGAATGGCAGCCTTCCATTAAAACCCTCCTTGGCCCTACTGAAAGGCAGACGCTGCGGCATTTCCGTTTTGCTCCTCGAGGGCTCTCTGCTGATGCTGTCACCTCTGCAGGTAGCCCTCGGAAGACTTGTCTCATGGTTCATTCGGAGATGGCAGGGAAACACTCTTTTCCCCAGACCGACAGAGGCACTCAGAGAGGAAACTCTTCAAAACAATGCAGGATGAATAAGACAAGCGACAGGACTTCGGACGGGCTGCTGGGCTCTTCCTATCAGTATGCAAACAGCAGCCAAAAAGAAGAAGAAGAAGAAGAAGAAGAAGAAGAAGAAGGGGTTTTTTTATGTCTTGACCTGGAAATTTAGGCTGGATCCTCATGTTCAGGGCTATTTTTGGGCAGGAACGCACAGGAACGGAGTTCCAGCTGGCTCCCGAGTTGGCCACGCCCAGCAGGAACTCATTAGCAAAATAGGCCACACCCAACAGCAGAAATTCATTAGGATTGGCTACATTAGGGGTGTGTGGCCTAACATGCAAAGGAGTTCCTGCTCCAAAAAAAGGCCCTGGGTTTTGACCACAAACAAGGCAAACAGAATAAGAAGCAAAAGATGGGTGTGGCTGGATGACCACACTTCTGGTAACACGGGGGTGTGGCCTAATGTGCCAATGAGCTGTGCTGTCAGGGGTGTGGCCCAATATGCTAATGAGTTCCTGCTGTTGGGTGTGGCCTATTATGCTAATGAGTTCCTGCTGGGCTTTTTCTACAAAAAGAGCCCTGCATCACGTCCATTTTCGACACGCAGAACTGCAAACATCTGAGCCAGCTGAATAAACCCTGGGCCGACCGTCCACTTCTCCCTCTTTCGGCAGGGAACTTGAAATCCTTGACTGCGCCAAAGGGCAACAGCCCGGTGCATCCGTGTCACTCATCTCCTGTTTTACGTTTGGACGGAGGGCTGTGCATATATATTTTTTGTTTCAAGTGTGTTTGTGTATTTTACTTAGGAAGCCACGTTGAACGTGGGCGGGGGGAGGCGAGAATAAAGAAAGAAGGAGGCCCAGTTTTTATTGGCTCTGAGATACCAGAAAAGTACGGTTTCCGGATCCTCCCCCCGCCTCGATTACTGTCAGGGGATTGGGGGCTAGGGTTGCCAGATCCAAGTTGAGAAGCTCCTGGAGATTTGGGGGTGGATCTCTGTAGTTTGGAGATGAGCTGTAGTTCTGGGGGATCCCCAGGTCCCACCTGGAGGCTGGCATCCCTACAGAAGAGAATTGCTGCTTTAACTTAAAACCTGAAAAAAGAGCTGTTCTATCAGGTGATGAAAACACCAAGGTATTTTGAGATGTGAGATATAGTATTGTTTCTATCCAGAACTTTTCTTAAAGCAACGATTCTGTCCTCCATTGGTTCCGAGAAGAGGAAGCTTGAAGTTCTAGCACAGACAGAATTTGGGTGTGCGGCAGTGTATGGGGGTGGGGAGACACAATGTGGAACAGCCCTCCGATTTTGGGAAGCTCCAGAGGTCCTATGAGGCATCACACAAAATTAGGCCATGTGTCGGGTGTTACAAGTCAAAACACTTCAGTATTTACAGGGTTAATGATGTTCGTTGAGTCACATGTTTGTTTTTAACCAATCTGTTTAGACAATTGGATGCGCGGGAACTTTGGAGCTAATTTGCAAGTCTGACTGGAAACCAAGGTGTCAAGTACTTACCATATTGGTTTCTCCACCCGTTCTTTTTTCTGACTAGAGAAGGAGACGCCATTCGGCTCTCCCCGTTTTACCTTTTAGCTGCATGGATGTAGGCATAATAGCTCTTTGTTATTTTACATCCTGTGTACCTTTTCCCCATGTTAGGTTTATAGTAAACTTTTATATTTTAATACACACCGTGGACTCAGTCTCTTAAAACTCTGCTGACTTACTCAAAAAGAATCCCAACACCATGCCAAAAAGTTTGCAATACAAATGCCTAACCAGAGACTCTTTCCACAATGACTAAATCTGTTTCGCCAACCCATGGGTTCCCCAACCCAGATAGTCCAGGCTAGCCCGATGTCAGCAGATCTCGGAAGCTGAGCAGGGTATTTGGATGGGAGACCACCAAGGAGTACAAGGGTCGCTATGCAGAGGCAGGCAATGGCAAACCACCTCTGAACGTCTCTGGCCATGAAAGCCCTACGGGGTCTCCATAAATCAACTGTGACTTGACAGCACTTAGCACCACCACCAACCCATAAGTTGAGTCGCATGCTAAATCCTACTTCATTTACCAAGTCATTTCTTTTTTTCTGCCTTGGAGTCATTAGGACTTTTAAATATAAAACCCGTTTGGAGCAATGGAAAGCATGAGCCAGCCAATCTATAAACTCCGTAGACCTACAACTCCAATAGGGGCAAAGGCCACAGTTCTGAAAGGCTGGGAAGTGTAAGGAATCCAATCAATAGGAATGGGCACAATCCAGACCACAAAGCAAAGTTCATCACAAATTTTGCCCTGTTCGTGGTTCACAAACCAGTCACGAACTTCCGTGAACTTTTAAAGCAGTTTGTGGCAGTTTGCGGACAGAGCAGAAAGCAGGTGTTAAAGGGACCCTTTAAACCCCTTCAGGCCCCTTTAAACCCCTGCTTTCTGTTCCCTGTGAAAACTGCAAAAACAGCTGAGCAGTGGGGAGCAGCCTGCTACCCGCCGCTCAGCTGTTTCAGGCTTTCTGAAACTTTGGTTCAGAAACAATTTGATTCATGAACCACATTTTTTCCAGTTACTGCCCATCCCTACCAATGAATATGAACCCTCCTTCCTGGGCTGAAGAGTAGAGGGGAAAGAGAAATGAGGTACCTTGCACACTGCGTTCCCAGACAGGGGTATAATCTGTAGTGCCGATTAAGGAGACAAAGCCAGCGTGTAAGAGTGCCGGACTAGGCTCTGGGAGTCCCATGCTCGTAAGCCCCGCTCGTGCTATGGAAGCTTTCTGGGTGACCATGGGCTAAAAGGTAAAGGTTCCCTTGCTCGAAAGCCAGTCAAGTCTGACTCTAGGGTTGCGGTGCTCATCTCTGTTTCAAAGGCGAAGAGCCAGCGCTGTCTAAAGACGTTTCCGTGGTCATGTGGCCGGCATGACTAGACGACGAGGCGCACGGAACGCTGTTACCTTCCCATGGAAGCGGTACCTATTTATCTACTTGCAATTTCTTGCTTTCGAACGGCTAGGTTAGCAGAAGCTGGAACGAGAGACGTGAGCTCACTCCGTCATGCGGCACCCTCGGGTCTCGAACTGCTGAACTATTGACCTTCCACAACGTCTTAACCACTTGAGCCACCGCAGCTCCTGGGCTAGCCACACGCTATCAGTCTCACCTACTTCACAGGGTTGTTGTTTTAAAGATGAAATGGAGGAGAGGAGAATGATAAAAGCTACTTTGGGTCTCCACTGGGGAAAACAGTAATTAACACGTGGAATTTCCAGCTTCAGGAGGTAGTGGCGGCTACAAGCATAGACATCTTCAAGAGGGGATTGGATAAGCATATGGGCCAGAGGTCCATCAGTAGCTATTAGCCACAAGGTATAGATGGAACAGAGGTTAAGACACTGAGCTGCAGGCCAGAAGGTCTGTAGTTTGGCAGTTCGAGACCCGAGTGCCGCTTTAGTCATGCCGGCCACACGACCACGGAGAAGTCTTCGGACAGTGCTGGCTCTTTGGCTTGGAAACGGAAATGAGCACCGCCCCCTAGAGTCGGATTCGACTGGCTTTCGAGCAAGGGAAACCTTTTAATATAACAATAAAGACAGTAGCTCAGGCACAAACAGACCTGTAAACAAAGTACAAAGTATGTGGCTGTGAGATACAAATTCAGTGCGAATAACAGCAATTTATTAATACATATAACTATTATAAGATAACAAACAATAATGTGCACGTGTTCCAATCCATCAAAATTCAAAGGTTCCCCTCCTTGGGCATGACGCATCAAGTTGCCACTTTATTTGGAACTGTAAGATCAGTTTGGAACTTTATCTGATGAACATCAACTTGAAAGGGGGACAAAGGTGGCAACCCGGCTAATTTTATCTGAAAGAGGAGTTGTGAACTGGATTTGTCACTGCCTTAGGGGTTCTCTCCCACTGGAATATGTGGAATTGTTACACTTGCCGTGTCGTGCTTCGGTGGTGGTGGGGGAACCTTTGAATTCTGATGGATCGAGACATATGTGCAGTTTAATATAGCCATGAACTGGGCTTGGACCATTGCTGCGAAATCTGCTCGTCTACTGAATTCTTGCCTTCTTCCGTTCTGCCCCTCCATACGAGGGGCACATTTGTCCCAAAGTGGGTGCCAAATTAATTGGTATCCATTTTATCCAAATGAAAGAGGACATTCTTTCCCTTAAATAGCCCAGGCAAAGGCTTTGCCCCGATATAAAGTCGTTCAGGGGAACGTTTCTGTGCCTTTGGCAAATTACTTTTCAGGTGAATGTAGACATAACCAAAAGCACTTGTCCTGTATTTTTAGAGTTTGATGTTTACCCCCTAGGCCCATATGGTAGCGGAAAGTGCCGTCAGGTTGCAACTGACTTAGGGGGACCCCGCTGGGTTTCCGAGGCAAGAGATGAGCAGAGGTGGTTTGCCATGGCCTGCCTCTGTGTAGCGACTGTGGCCTTTCTTGGTGGCCTCCCATCCAAGGACTAACCAGGGCTTAAAGGTGCCACTGGACTCTAAGCTTGTTCTAGGACTGACTGTGCTTAACTTCTGAGATGGATCGAGATCGGGCTAGATAGGCCCATAAAGCATACTGTATATGCTTTATTTCAAAATTTTACAATCCCATAAAACTCTATCACCAACTCTACTGCCTGCCATTATTTTTGACCATTGCATTGGGTCCCAATCCTATATAAATTTTAAGCTAGACAAGTAGACATACAGATAGCAATTCTATCATCTATCTATCTATCTATCTATCTATCTATCTATCTATCTATCTATCTATCTATCTATTGATCTATATATCAGTCATGTAGATTTTTAGTCTACACATCCTTCAAGGAGTCTGGGGAGGGGTATATATGGCAAAATGCTCCCTCTAAGCTGTGGAGTCTTCTGAGCAAAAATTCTCCTTTATGTCTACTTTGTGAGCGACTGGCCTTAAAGTTCTGAGCATGTAGTTTTGCTGCTGCATGAATTAGTTTGCTCTGGAGCCACCCTTCCTGAGTTGAGACAAAAAAATGTGTGAGCCAGAGGCTAAAAAACTGTGAGCTAGCTCACACTAACGCAGCTTAGAGGGAACACTGCTTACAACCACACTCTAAGGTAGACTAGGCTGAGAGTGTGCACATGGGATTTGTATCTGAGTCTCCCAGATCGTAGCCAAGTACCCAGTCAACTACATCACGCTGTCAAGACACTTACAAATGCACAGTAAAACAAAGTTTGAGTCCAGGGGCACCTTTAAGACCAACGAAGTTTTAGACAGTGTATGAGCTTTGGTGTGCATGCACACTTCCTCAGTGTGCACAATAAGTTAGACATTGTGGTTCTCGCATCTCACAAGAAGAAACAGTGTTTAGTGGTGAGAGACAATTCAGGATCGATATAGGAGTCCACCACAGTCTGAACACCTGGCTTGAATAAGAGTTACAGCACACAGACAAAATTTCTGGGCCTCCATCCCTGGTATTCGTTCAGAAGATCGCCACGCTTCGACTACTTTTTAAAAGGACTTCTTTTAAACTGCACACAAGGAATTGGGCGAAACAAGAAAAAAGGTATAATTTGTGAAGGGTTGCACTGAATTTTCGGCCACAACCGTTTCTGGGTGTAAATGTCTCTTTATCGGAGGGGTGTTCTCCCAAACGCCCTTTAGCATATGGTTTTCCACTGTTGTCCACAGTTCTTGTTTAAAATGGTTAATCTCTAAGGTCTCACTGCGCATTCTAGGTATTCCCCCCCCCGCAACTAATGAACACCACATTCTTTTGCAGAATTACATCAGACTGAGGCTTTTGGTTTTAATGGACTTGCAGCTTTGTACCTGACTGCAATTTAACACGGCAAATCTCTGGAATCTTGCTAAACAGCCATTCTTTATGCCTTTTTGTTCATGCTCCTACCAGCTTCAGCCACAGACTTGTGCATGTAGTGACATCTAGTGACTCATAATATAAATGAGGATTCGGGAAATGTCTGTAAGAACACCATCAGCTGTTTAAAAAAAAAAAAGCCAATATTCGTATTTCATAATGATAGATGGTTGCCCCCCACAATCAAAAAATGAGAATGAGTTGCTGAAGAATATGGATTTGATTTCCTTCGAGCGAATGTCCTTTCTGATATTCTGCATTTTTCTGAGAATCCTAGAATCACAGAGTTGGGAGGG
>NW_015168146.1:129784-160040 GCF_001447785.1 Gekko japonicus | reverse complement strand
AACATAAGCTCATATCGTTACATTCCACAAATCAACTATATACTGTGTGAAGAAATACTTCCTTTTGTCTGTCCTGAATCTCCCACCCTTCTGCTTCAGTAGATGACCCTGCATTCTAGAATTATGGGAGAGGGAGAAACTCCCATAATACTAGAACCCGGGGTCATCCATTGAAGTAGAAGGGTTAAGGATTCACCCTCTCTGTGCCATGCATAATTTTATAAACCTCTGTCATGTCTCCTCTTACTCACCCTCTTTCTAGGCTAAATAGCACTCAGAATACCAATCTTCGTAGGATACCTGCTCTAGCTTCCTGATCATTATAATGCTCTTTTCAAGCTCTACAATATCCTTTTTCATGATATAATTTGGTGTCACCGGCAAACTTGGCCTTCTCACTACTCAGCCCTAACTCCAGGTCATTTATGAACAAGTTGAAAAGCACCAGTCTCAAAATAGATGGCTGTAGTCCATCTGTACCTGTAGTCTATCCTGCCCTGTGTTCTAAAGTAGATGTGTTAGAAAATTGTCCATACAATTACCATTTTAAAAACCTGCTGCTGTTTAATTTCACAATGGATTTGGCTATAGAAACCATAGAACATATGTAACATTCAGCAGCATTTATGCTCTGCATGTTATTGCTGCTATGGGAAGGAAAACAGTGAGCATTTTGTGTCTATGTTCATACATTAACTTGTACAAGCACTAAGGTAAAGATGTGTCTGCCCTTTACTGACTTCTCGAGATCCAGATACTGGATGAACTCTAGTGCATCTGTGTGTATACTAATAAAAATTTTACAGAACCCCCCCCCCCAACATCTCCAAGTCCTGAAAAGTTAAAATAGGGAAAATGCTATAGGAATATTGTTTGAATAGGGACTGGTGGCAGGAAATTGGGACTAGCCCCATAAATAAGGAGAGCTGTTATGAAATTCTAGATATTTTATAGCCCTCTTAAAACAATGTAGAGCAATGCAGCACAGACATACGGTGGGCCAGGATTTGCCCTTTAATTTTTCCTTTCATATTGATCATTTCTTAAATTTTGTAATTTCCTCTGTCAAGCAAGCATGAAAATAGTTCTAAGATTTAATAATGACAGATAATGGGCTAGCTGTCATTGTTATCTCTTCCCAGTATGTCCTATTAGATCCACTCATTACGGAATGAGTATTTTTATCACAGTTCTGGCCAGTTGATGCTGGTGGAAACTACATACTTTCCCCAACAAACTCATGTTTTCATATTTCCATGATGAATTTAGAGGTCAATTTGCTTGCAGTTTCTGTGCTTCATTAAAATTCCACTTCTGTCCTGGATAACTGGGGTGATGTTAATTCACTAAACATTGATGTAGAGCAGCTGCTAACTTATTTCCATAATGGTGCTTCCAGTGTAGGGCCATTAAAGCTGAAAAAGGTGTCTTTGAATGAAGAAAGTGTAGCCATTTGTAAATCAAGCTTGGGGAGATAGAACTCTTGCAATCACCACAGCTGTATTTCTTAGCTATGTGATACCAATATTTTTGTTTAAAAGAAAAAAGGTATTGTGGAGGCAACACCGACACCATTGTACACCTTGGCCCCAGCCCCCAATACAGAGAAAGTTGAGCTTGAGTCCTGTTGAGATGAATGGGGCTTAAGTTAATCATGACTCATTTGTCCCACCAAGTTCAACTTTTTCTGGAGTCACTGGAAATTACGGAAAGAAGAGTCACATGCAGTGCCATCTTAAGCAGAGGTTCACCTTTTAAAGCCCATTAATGCCTTGTTTGAATACCAGATAAGATCATGCAAGAGGAAAAGTGACATTTGCAGTCATGCCCCTTTCCAGCTGCTGGATCTCCTCATGGCACATTCCCCCTCTTTCCCATCCTCTTAACAGAAGAAAAGGTTTTGGAAAGAAGGGCTACCATAGGAAGTGGGAAGGGGGAACGGGCAAAGATCTCTTCAACTGCAGTTACACACTTATCAGACGTTTTCAGCAAGCCAGGAGAAGATATGTTTTTAGCCACTTAGGTCCTAAACATTTGTACTTATATTATCCACTAGCAATGTGTGTGTGTGTGAATGTTAAGTGCCATCAAGTTGTGTTTGATTCATGGCAACCCTATGAATTAGGTAAAGGTACCTATTTATCTACTTGCAATTTCTTGCTTTTGAACTGCTAGGTTGGCAGGAGCTGGAACTAGAGACGGGAGCTCACTCCGTCATGCGGCAACTCGGGTCTTGAACTGCTGAACTACTGACCTTCCACAGCCTGCAGTTCAGCGTCTTAACCACTTGCGCCACCGCAGCTCCTATGAATTAAGGACCTCCAAAATGTCCTATTGTTAGCACTGCAGCCTTGCTCAGGTCTTGCAAAATGAGGGCCATGGCGGCCTTGATTGAGTCAATCCATCTCGTGTTGGGTCTTCACCTTTTCCTGTTGCCTTTAATGTTGCCTAGCCTTATTGTTTTTTCCAGTGAATCTTGTCTTCTCATAATAGCAATGCTGACATATATTTATCATAGTACACTGGTAACTTGTTGGAATGTTCTGTTTATTCGCTGTTCCTTCAGGAATGTATTCATCATATCATTGAAATCCAAATGTGCGGCTGAGTTGAATCTTTTTTAAAGGTATTAATATACTATGACTATAGAGCAGATACTTCCAGAATATTGGGGTGGATCCAACCATCTTTCAAGGATCCTTCCCCCAACTTCCTCTTCTTAGCCACCTGAAACTTCCCCCAACTTAACTTCCTTCCAACAGAAGATCCACTCAAGGTATAGGAAGCCTCCTTAGACTAGAGGAAGGCTTCACACTTTTCTCAGTAGAATGGCAGGCTAGGGGTAGGATTTGTTAGCTTTGTTATTTTGATCTGGAGGCAGAGACTGAGACAGAGAATAGTTTTTTTTTCCCCTTCAGATTCCTGATTTGAAATAGAACAAAGTTTGAGTCCAGTGGCACCTTTAAGATAAACGAAGTTTTATTCTGGTTATAAGTCTTCATGTCCACAAACACTTTTTCAGATACAGATTTGAAATAGGTATTTCCCCTCTGGGTCTTTTTATTTTCCAAGGGAAGGGTTATGTGTCTTGCAGCAGAGATGGTTGCATGTAGGCAGCATTTTTGCTGCCAGTCAGACCCTTGCCAGGCAAGAAGTGGGTGTCCTGCCCATTGCCCTCTCCCATGGGCTGGGTGTGTGCTTGGGCCATGTGTCTCTATTGGTGTTACGCTATAGCTTGGTCATATCTCAATAACTGCTGGGTTTCTGTGAAGTGGGGAATGGCATCATGGGGCAGTGGCCAGATCAGTGGTCAGTAACTGGCTGCACCCGTGCGTGCCACTCACAGGGGCATCGTTGGCTGCCATTGTCTGATTGATGGATATTGCCAAAGTTCCTATGGACTCCAGCATGCTTGCTATGCCATCTATGCCTTGTGGAGGGGTGCGTGTTGATATCTGCTGTGACGGAAAGTCCATAAGGAATGGACCAGCTGAACCACATTTGTGGTGGCAACTGGCTGCCACTACTGCTGGCAGTCTTCAAGATCACTTTGTAAGTCATAAGTTCTATGCATTATCTTAAACTAGGAGCAATGCCTGTTGTATAGAAGGAATGCAACAAGCCCTAGGAAGACAGGCCCCTCATTCCTCTGCTTCCCCCCCTTCCCCGGACCCCAGGGGAAAGGGGCGATGCAAGGGCCCAGCACTGGCTTTGTGCCTGGTGGCCCCTGGGCTGCCTCCATCCCAGCCGCACACTGGCCCCTGTCCGTGCGCAGGCCAGGTGGGTAGCTGCAGTTGGGCTCAGCCACATCTGGCTACATCTGGGCTGCCTCCACCACCCTCCACCCTAGTGGCGTGCCAGCCCCCATACCTGCAGTCAGGCTTGGCTAACGATGTCCACCATGGCGCCGGCAGGATAGGGCTCGGCCTGAGGAGCGGCTGCCCACTGGAGCATCTGGGCCGGGTGCCGGCTGTGAACAGACTGAGGCTGAGACGCTGGGCAGCGCTTCAGTGGGCAGGGCGACGGCAACGTAGGCAGCCACGCAGCCAGTGGGTAGAGATGCCGTTTGAGCGACACACCAGCGGGCCAACTGATTCGGGAGCGTGTTCAAGAGTCCACGACCAAAACAGCTTTATATATAAGGAGAGATTTAGTGTCAGTGGATTTGATATTAATGTAACTTGCTTCTTTAACTTCTATCATAAAGAGTACTTGGTTCCCTTATTCAGCAAAGCAATTAAGCAAGCTCTGAATTCCATTCCTATTTTGCAAAGAATGTTAAGAGGTACTTAATGTTAGAGATATGCTTGTTCGCAATCGAAGTCAAAAGAAACATTTTTAAATTATGAAAAGGCCCATGTTTTTCCTAAGTGCTATAATAAAAATGTGAAGGACTATGCTTTTTCCCCTCCTCTATCTT
The DNA here is from genome assembly GCF_001447785.1 of Gekko japonicus. Taxonomy (NCBI): domain Eukaryota; kingdom Metazoa; phylum Chordata; class Lepidosauria; order Squamata; family Gekkonidae; genus Gekko; species Gekko japonicus. The sequence goes on along the minus strand of NW_015168146.1, from coordinate 155,620 downwards.
TCAAAACAATCTACATTTAGAATAAAATGAGGCATCATTTGTATTAACAGTCCAAAAGATGCTGCTTTAGCAATGTTAAATGCCACTGTGACCAACCTGAACAAAAATGTCTTCTCAGCTATAAACATAGTGTTGCAACTGGGATGCTATATTAATTGAAACTACTGCAGTTTGCAAAATGGCCCAGATCTCTCTCTTTCTTCCCTTTCCCACCTGTTTTTAATATTTCTAACAAGTATTACAGAAATGTGACATTTCAGCAAAAGATGCTGTGACAGAAATATCTGAATGCTAAAATGTATTCTCTGCTTCCTGTGGGAATCCCTTTACATACTTCAAGCAATCTGCTTTGCTCCAGCCCTGTAGTTCTATGTATTCCAGATTTTTGCCGTGTGGGTATAAGAATGAGGGGAGTCAGATTTAAAGCCTTTGTTTTTCTTATGATTTCGTAAGTAGGCCGATCAACAGCTCACAGGGACAGGTGCCAAGATCCCACTTCCCTTGTATTGCACTCTGCTATCCAGACCCTAGTTCCATCACTGGAAAAACAGTGGTCATCCGCAATAAAATCCTACATGTGAATTTTTAAAAAAACTTTTCATGAGAAAATTTCCCTATCTCTAAGCATGTGGCCTGTATTAAGAAGATATGTTGGTGGTGTAGTATATATGTTGGTGGTGCAGTAATTGCAAGCCTCCTTGGACCACAATTTGATAGTGGGAAAGACAGGGTATAAAACTTTGGAAAGCAGTACCTTAAATCTGGCATAAATAATGGCATTGTTATAAAACAGTTTGGATGACTCAAAATCACAGTGCTTTAGGGCCAATGAAGACATGAGAGTGGGAGATTCTTCAACAGGTCTCACATAGGTTTATTTGTTTTAATAATTTCAACTTTGAGGGTTCCTGATTGTGTTGGATCCACACTGCAGGGCATTTAACCCCTTTCCTTGATAAAAATAGCCTCTTTCATATTCATAAACGCCTCATATGAGGACTGTTAGTAGCAGATCATGTATGTATGTGATCTGTGTCACAAAAATGGCACAGGAGAAAATGTTTTTTTTAAAATCCCCGGAGGGATATTTTTAATTATTTTTTTATAAGACTACAAAGAAAATATAAGGGAAGGGGATTACATCTAAGGATAAAGGATAGATAACCACACTACACTAAAAACCCAAGAGGAGGAGATCATATCAGTGTTAATCTAAGTGTTATTAATAAAAGTGTTAGTACAACAATATACTTGTAGAGTTCTTGTTTGTCTCGGCTTCAATGTTAGTATGTTGTTGTTATTTGCTTCAAAAGGCAATTTTCAGAGTCCTTCTGCCTTTACTTCGGTTTTCTGTCTCTGAAATCATATGTAACTTTCGTTGCGCCTGCTCCCGTTTCTACATCAGAGTCCTCATCTGTTCCAGAGGTAGCGGAGTCACTTGATTTCGATTCTTCATCTTTGGATTCTTCCTCCAATCCCAACTGGCGTCTCGAAAATTCTTTGGCTCTAAAAATGGAGTCAACCTTTTCTCTTTTGTCATTGATTTTAAAGATGACACCCTCTGGGATCACCCACCTGTACGAAATTCCATTGGTTTGAAGAAAAGAAATTAAGTCCTTATAGCTTTTCCTCTTTTGGCGAATTTCAAATGGAATGTCTTTTAAGGTTTTAATGTTTATATTCCCCATTTTCAGTGGAGTTGCTGAAGTCGCTTTTAAAATAGCATGTCTGGTCTGTCTTCTTGAGAATCTGACCACAATTTCTGCAGACAGGCTATTTTTAAAAATATACTCCATGCCCTATAAGCAGTCTCCATCTCTTTTACTACTTCATCTGCTGTTGAGCCTATTGTTGGAGCAATGATCTCGCTGAGCAGCTTCCTCAGATCCTCCTCCACCGATTCAGGAACTCCCTGAAATCTGAGAATCATGTTGGCTTTTTCCATTTGTAGCTGTAACAAACGGTTTTCCTGGAAGTTTTGTTTTGCTTCAACTTCCCCCATTCTTTTCTTCATTTTCTTATTTGTGGTGTCTATCTCTTTAATTCTCTCAGTCGTATGGTCCACCTTCTTTGCCATTTCTGCCAGCTGGAGCTGCTGGGATGCAAAGTTTTGATTCAGCGAAGTCAGTTGCTGGTTAATATCATCGAGTTGCTCCATCACTGGCTTGAGCATATCTGCTAACATTTTCATGATGTCTGCTCCCTCTTCCGGTTTTGGGCTCTGACTACCCACCGGTTTCGCTTTAAACTTTCTTTGTGTGGCCGCCATTTTATATTATTGTTTACAATTCCAAACCACTTCTCGCGAATTCGAAAAATTGTCACCTCAATGTCAGCGCTCAAGTAAGTCTCTCGAAACAAAATTGCTGCTTGTTTCCCCCCATGCCCCCTTTGTTACGCTTATCTGTCCGTTCGCATAAGAGGTGTCCCTCTTTGCGCTCCGCTTTTCCCACAGGGGGGTATCCAGTGAATCTTCTTGTGATGGATTGCACTTTTAAGATGCTTAAGAAGTGCTGTATGTAAACTGTCTTTAGAGACCTTAAAAGTCAGTTAACTCAAGAAGAGTACTGGTATTCCAAGTGAATGAGTTTGGGCACTGGAAAGAAAGTACCAGCCTTCTGGGCACCAAAAGAGTCAGCGATTACACAAAATTAAGTCTGTTGGAGTGTTTGGGAAAAGACAGAAACAAAAGCTCTCAACCTAAAGATTCAAAGTAACTGTGAATACCTTAAGAACTTCTCATTAGCCAGAAGTTGCAGTCACACGCACAAGATAATGCGGGGGGGGGGGAGCGAGGCTATTTGCTCTGTTGGAATTTGACCCGCAGTTGTGTGATCACACAGTACCTGGGAGCTGAGGGGGCAGCCCGTCACTGCATGATCAGATGTAACCGCGGGTGAATCGGGTCCTTTTTTTTGCCGCATGTTTCCGGTGCACTTCAACGGGGGATCAATGATTTGCATCTCTGCTCCCTGTGCAGTGTGCAATGATGTCCATACCAAAACGGGGGGGGGGGACAACAGCATGGAGTCAGGATGGCCCGATCAGACCATCCCAATGCCATGAGAGTGCACTGGCGTGATCACACGGGAAAGTCTGTTCCTGGCCCGTAGCAAACCCGTTTGCTACCAGACTTTCCCTAATGTCTTTTTACTCCGCTTCTGCGGTGGAGCAAACTGGGTTGCCAACAGGTGCGGGACGCTTCCCAGATGTTTGGGTCTGCCTGGCATTCACGCCTATGGCATGGCTAATTAAAATCTGCCTGGCATTTACGCCTATGGCATGGCTAATTCTGCATGTGACCACACCCTGATATATAAGAAAAAAGTCTGTGCTTGTACTAGTTTTAGCTCAGTAATTTTAACCCCTGATTTCACTTGACGTTTCCCCTTGATGTTAAATACAATCTTTTGTTATTTTTGAATTTTAAAAGTGTCTCAAGTGGCATTTTCTTTTTTTTTCTTTTTTTGTATGTTATTTTTATTTGGATTTTACAGAATTTTACATTCCAATACATTTTAACATATATTATAGAGTCTTATACCTTTAACATCTCTATCCATTCATATACCTTATACCATCTTTTATTATATACCTTTTCATTTTTATTTTGTAGGATCAAACTTAGATTATCCATTTGTGCTAGGTCAAGCACTTTCACCACTAATTCCTCTTTAGTCGGTATTATATCTAATTTCCAGTTTTTGGCCAATAGTAACCTAGCAGCGGTTATTATATACACAAGTACATATTTATCCTGCTGACTATAGCCCTTAGGTAACATATTTAATAGGTATATTTCGGGTTCCAACACCAAATTTTTCCCCATTATTTTCAAAGGTTTAAGTTAAAGGGCGATCCTGTTCCTTCCTCAGGTTCCTGGGTTGAGAACATAGCCAAAACACATCTTACTGACAGGGTGGTACAGCCAAAGTTTCCTTAGGGGAGAAGAAAACATGTTACCAGGGCTGCTCAGTCAGTGGCTGTGGTCACACTAGCAGCTTGGCATGATATGGTGCCACCTCTAATTGTACCTGTTTAAAGTGTTGCGGGGCATAGCACACCCTTCTGTGGTCAAGCATCACATTACGGCAGCACCTCAGCATGGAGCACACTGCTCGGTCATTTTTTTAAAAGCATGTGCACACATGTGTTCTTGTGCATGTGCATATGTGTGAATGCATGTGCATATGAGCACATGCATTCATGCTCATCCACATGTGCACATATGTGCATATAGACAATTTTTTAAAAAAACCTGCCCTAGCAGGGGGAATGGATCTGCAAGTTCAGACCACCAATCTGTTCTCTGTGCACTTCCCTGCATTCAGACATCCGGATACGCACAGTGAATCTGCGGGGAACCAAAAGAACCACTTGTGATGTGGTGCCTTTTTATCCCTGCTCCAAGTTGTCCTAGGATGGGGTGAATATGCCTGGGGAATGCCTGACAGATGTGGCTGTATGACTGCGCCCATTTGGTCCAGAGCAGAGGGGTGGCTGCATTGTGCCAAACTGCTCATCTGAACACCACCAGTGGATGGACAGAAAAAGGGAGGGACAAATCTTGCCTCTGAGGGAGGAAAGTGGACAGGGTCTGTCATAGAAATTCTAGAAGAAATCCAGGCCCCTCTTTGATGTTGTTAGCTTTAGCTCTAGATTACATCTAGCATTGAAACCTGGAGCCTTCAGAGCAGCTAATCAAACTGAAGCTAGCCCTTCTCATAATGTGACCAAAGTTTGATAGCCTGAGTTTAGTCATTTGAGCTTCTAGGGAGAGTTGAGTCTTGATTTGATCTAAAACCCACTGATTTGTCTTTGTACAAGTTGTTCCCACCATCAAAACAAAGTAATAGAGAAATTATTTATATTGTCCACTGAAAACAAGTTGTGTCAGTACCTGTGCTAGTTATATGCAAAAGAAAATCGTCTTAGGGCAGACGTGGCACAGAATGAGGCTGGCAATGTCAAGGACTCATTCTTGAGAATGGCTGCCCAGTAGCATTAGTTTACTAAGCAGCATGCTCACAATAGCTTCAGTTTGATTAGCTACTCTGAAGGCTCCAGGTTTCAGTGCTAGATGTAATCTAGAGCTAAAGTTACCAGCCTCAAAGTGGGGCCTGGTGTTCTAGAATTTCAGCTGATCTCCAGATGAAGCAGACTGGCTCCTCTAGAGCAAAAGGCAGCTTTGGAGGATGGGATCTACAGCATCACACTCCTGCTAAGCTCCTTCCCCTCCCCTTGGCAGACACTATCCACAAATCTTTTCAGGCACCACCCACAAATCACAGTTGGCAACCATACCAGCTAGTCAGCCGCAGATAATGACGGTCAGGTTCACTGGCAGAGAGCAGTTTTGTGGAGTCTTGTAAAGCATTTGTCTGAGTAGGAAACAATCCAAATATTTCACACGGAGTCTTTACTAGTGCTTATATGATCCATAAATCACAGTGATACTCCTTATGTTGGTTGTTTAGCTAAATTCGCTCCTTTTAATGGCTTTATTTTTTTTAAGTAGCTTTTACCCTGACAGTCACATTAATTTTGGTGTGTTTGTATTAAGACTTGATATCTCCCCTGATAGTCCTGGATGGTTACTACTAATGGGCAGCAAAGGAACATGAAAGTGAATCTATTATCTCTATTAACTTGGCTGTGTGCAATGGCCAAGTTAAATGAAGCACAAAACGATTAGCTAATATGCCTTCATAATCTTTAAAGTATGCCATGCAGTTTGACAAGGCATTGTAACAGTTAATGAAAAGATACACAGGTGGACCATGAAGATCTATTCTTTTAGCAGACGAACTTTGTTCTGGCAGAAGAGACCTTCCCTGGACGCAAAATGCTGTTCTGAGTGTCTTGTGTAGGGGAAGGTTCCTTCCTCCAGACCAAAGTACCTCTGCTACCAACACAGGAAATCATCTCTGCTACTGGAATGCATTTGTAGGGTCAACCTATTCCAATAAGGATTAAGTAGTGTTTTCACATGTCCTTTGCTTTGAGGCAGTGGTTTTGGAACATTATTCTGGACTTAGTGAAATGGGAGACAAGCGTCCCTGACAGACAGTTGCCCACCACTGTTATTCTCCCCCTACAATGCAATTACAGGGACCTGTTCTTGGTTGATGGCAGAGATCATATGGGGATAGACTTCAGGACATGATTTGTTTGGTATGCAAGGCAACCCCACAAGCCAAAAATGGCTAATTTCTGCATTATTGAGGGACACCTCCCTGCTACTTACAGTGTCTCGTGGAAGGAACAGTGTTATAAAGAACCAGGACACTATCACCTGGGTGGTCACCATGAGCAGCAGAAGGAATGAGTGGTGACACAGAAGGAAGAGAAAAAGCGGAAGAAGTCACTTGGGAAACTGACTTGGACTTTCTGAGCTCTGCTACACAGTTTCCCACTCTTAAATGTATTTTATTTACTTCACTTGTATCCTGCCCATTTACAGAAATATTCAGGGGACCAAGAAGCTCCTTCTGTCTTTAGATACTATGTGAAGTTCTCCCGACCCAACTAATTTTGCACTTTCTTCACTGGCTAGAGGCTTTTGTAAATATTCTGTTGGTGGTGGCTTGTCTCTTTGACAAGTTATAGTGTTTATGAACATTCCTTGACACACAGCTGCATAGCAAATTGCTGGGAAGGTGCCACAGCAGTTTTAGTCTGCTATATATAAAGACGCTGCTTACATCGGCAACATTTTATGAGTCTGGAGAGATATTTTGACATTTAGCACCATCTTCCAGTAAGTAGATAATTACGAAGGAAATTTTGAACAAGACACCTGTTAAGCAAAATGTGAAAGACATTACTTGGTAAATAACTATGGTAATTAAAGCTTTGTTTGTGCTGATTTATTTTGTTACATTCTTCCTACCCATTTGCATCAGCACTCAGTGCGTGGATTTGTATGTGAACTACTAGTCATGATTGCTACAAAAAAAGACCTTTAAAAGCAATAAAAAGCCATCTCAGGTTTTCATAGTTTTATATTTATTTCACCTAGAACTACTCAGCAATGTGTTTAATGTGAAGTGCTGCAGATTTAAAGCCCATTTATGGGCCAGAGCAGAGATGCTGCAGATAAAAGAAAGAGACATTGCAGTCCCGAACAATCTTCCTTAAAGAGCTTATTTCTTCACTTTCTTTCTCAAATGCTGTCATTTTGCTCTAACTTTCCGAAAGGGAACAATTAGAGCTAGCTGCTTCTAGAAGAACCCCTGTGCCGAGAGCTGCCTTTGTCCAATGACTGGCCTGCAGTGCTGACTCAATACACAGTTTAACAATAATTAATCTCTGTGGCTCTCAGGTGGAGAATCTTGTAATCTTGTTCCCTCAAGAAAAATTGTATAGTTTCCTTGATTGTTAGAGATCATGGTTGTCCAGATCTCTTTGTTCACCACTGTAGTTCCCTCAACCACTTTAAACTGCTTTCCTACTGACAACGTGCTCTTTCCCCTTTACATCCAATGGAAACTTTCTTACTTTGAACTCTCTTCGTGGTCTGACTTGTTCACTCCTTCCCTTTTGTCTCTTCAGTGCTTTCCACCTGCATGAGACCTACATTCTTCGCCCTCAGTTGCCCCAAAGTCTTCTGAACTGACAATCGCTTCTTCAAAACTTACATCTTCTATAAGAAATTTATTTAACTCTTTCCTCCTGTCTTTATTACCTACTACAGTCATGTTTTGTCTTGAGTTGCAATTCCCTAAACTAAAGGTGTGTTTTTGGCTTAACAGTTCTCCCTCCCTCTGCAATACCAGCGGAATTACTAACAAAAGAATAAAAAGCATTTGATGACATTCTTAGTCTCTGCCTATGCGGTGTTTCTAGCTGGGAGGGAAGGGCTTGCCACAGAGATTGCCTTGTGAAGTGCTTTGATGGATTTCACTTAATGAACAGATGGTATGGCCAGGAAAGTAGTTGATGTCAAGAGATCATACGGGGATAGACTGGAGGAACTGATTGGTTTGGTATGCAAGGTGACCTCACTTAAACCAGGAATGATCAGCTTCTGCATTACTGGGAGCGACTTTCTCCAGAAAAGTCCCCAAATGGCCCTCAAGTAACCTCTGCATGTATGGCAAGACTAAGGCTGCGGTCACACACACTAAATAATCCACTTTCAAACTGGATTTTTACTGTGTGAACTGGCAAAATCCAGTTGGAAAGTGCATTAAAAGTGGATTGAAAGTGGATTATTTATATGTGACCTCAGCCTAAGTGGTGGCACTTAGTAGTAAAGATTTCACTCAGACATAGCCACGTCCTTATATGCAACATCACATGGACGATTTATAAAATGAAGACAATTTCCCCTTTTCTTTACATTAAATAGTGGGTTCCGTGGATGAGTAGGCTTGAGTCTAGTGATCAGCTCAACTTTATTTGTGATTTCAGCAAGAGCAAGACAAGACTCCAGAGGCTCAGCTCTGTTAAATAGCCAAACACACCCCAACACACCCCACACCCAATGATAGGCTATTTACATAACATTACTACTTGATTGGTTACTTTCAGAGTCCTGGTAGGCTATTGTTCTTGTTGCTCTAGCTCAGCCAGTCTCTGGGGTGACAGACCTGGAATGATCAGATCACAATACATAACATTTTACTAGATGTTATATGAGCAACCCTTTAACCTCACCTTCAGGAGAATTTGGTAAGGCTTCCAGAGAAAATAGCCTTGGGACTGGGTGTGGCTAGCATGTTGCCTGTCCACCTTTCCTGGTTGAGGCTATTTGGCATTTATTTTTAGAAAAGAGTGCTGTCACGGCTCAGGTGGGGTGTCACCTGACGCTGCCCCCACTCTGGTTCCAGGCTCCTCTGAGAAAGCCCAGAACACCCTCCCAGGCCTTTAGACCTCCTTTTTTGGCTGAATAATAGCCGAGAGGACCAGGCAGAGTAAATAATGAAAAGGTTTATTTTATAGGAGGTCAAATAAACAAGTTGCAGAATAATAACAATAAGTGGGTGAAAAGAAAAGAAATCAAATGTCCTAACGCGTCTAAATATATACTGTCCCTAGCTCACTATCCCAAGTAGTTTTAGACTACTCACCCTTCCCTCAGGATGAGGGTTTCTTCCCACAGCAGCCTTCCTTCTGGCTCTGCCCTCTGGAAGAAGAACAAGCTTTCCCTGTTGTACCAGTTCTCTTATTCCCTAGCCCTCTTCTTCCCTAATGGTCAAAATCGGCACCAAAACTTCCCAAGGCCTTCTGGGATTTGTAGGCCCAGCCTCCTCCTACTGCTAGCCAGGTTCCCTGGGCCTGCTAGGCTGTGCTTGCACAGCCCAGATAATGACAGGTGCCTTAAAATGTACCTGGAAGGTTTGGGGAGCCAGCAAACTTATGACTTGGATTCACTTTACAGACTGGTTCTAGGTCCGGTGCGATAGGTGCTACAAGGCTGTGCACTGTCCTTGGGGCACTTTGTTTTTATTTTATTCTATTTTGTTTTAGTCTTTTGTTTCCTTTTAATTTAGCCTTGTTTTACTTAGTTTTTAGTCTTTACCTCTCCCCCCCTTTTGTTTTATAGACTCAGTGCCAAAAGGTTGAGTAGATGAAAAGGTCCTGAGGGAGTTTTGATTGTTAACTGATTATAATTTAGCTTGTAAATACAGGGCTTTTGTTTTGTTTTTCACTTGAAACAGGTTGTGGTCACATGCACCAGAAAAAATGGGGGGAAAGCGAGGCTATTTCTTCTGAAGGAATTTGACCCACAGTTGCACGATCACATCTTACTTTGAAGCTGCAGGCGCAGTCCGTCAGTGCATGGTCCGATGCAACTGCGGGTGCGTCGGGGGTTTTGTGCCATTTTTCCCCCATGTGCTTAACCGAGGGATCAATAGATCACACTGAGGGCTCCCTATGGAGTTTGCAATGATGCGCATATTGCAAAGGGGGGGAACAACGGCATGGAGTTGGGATGGCCTGATCAGACCATCCTGCTGCCATGAGAGCATGCTGGAGTGATCAGACACGGGAAAGTCCGTCCGTGGCCCATCGCAACCTGTTTACTACTGGGTTTCCCCCAGTGTCTTTTAACTCCACTTCTGCGGCGGAGCAGAATGGGTTGCTGACCGCTGTGGGGTGCTTCCCAGATGTTGTTGTCTGATTGTGCCCTTTAAATCCGCCCAGCATTCACACCTGTGTTGGGTCTAATTGTGTGTATGATCACAGTCATAGTTGGACTTTTGCTTTGTTTTAACTATTGTTTTAATCTATTTGAATTATTTGCCCACCTGAGTGATTTTCATGATTTTTAATTATCTTCCAGTGAAAGACTTTGAGGGCTGCGCTCTGTGCTTGGGTTTTATTTATATTATTTATGCTTTTTACAAGCTGCTTTAATCATCTTTAGTTTGTCTTGTGTTTTTTAGCCTCTGGCTCACACATTTTTGTCTTAGCTCAGGAAGGATGGCTCCTGAGGACTTCCGGTTTCAGTGTGTTGATGGTGGGCATGCTCCTCCGAAGCTCCAGAGGGAGCGGCTCGTAACCCGGTGGCAGGAGGGGGGTCTGGCTGGTTCTGGACTCCCCCTGGAGCCCTTATAAAGGGCTCTCAGCCTTGGGCACTGGGAGTGCCTCTCCCAAGGCCAAGGCCAAAGGATTGAGGCTCCCCCCTGTCCTTATTGGTTGCCGCTGCCGCGGAACCATTTTGGGCATGAAACGAGCATACTGGACCAGCGAGCAACTGACCCAGCGAAAACAGACTTTCTCTTACCTGATGAAGTGGAGCATGAGTAAGATGCAAATCCAAGTGCCCCCAAGAAAAAGCAGAGGGGGGGAAAGCTATACACCCCTTGAAAATCGCAAAGATTTAAAAGCATTAGAGGGGGCAGAAAGTGGCGGCGTTTGAGTGGACGGCTGAATTTAATCAGTACAATGCTAGATTGTTAAGGTGTTAAAGCAAATACATTTCTAAAGACTTAAGTGAACTTTTACAAAACATAAACAATGTCTTTTCAGGCTGAAAAGATGGCGGCGAAAGTGAAACTTCAACAAGGAACTGCCAGCTCAACTTGTCTGGTTTCTAAACCAGAAGTGAACTTTGACTTTGCAGGCATGCTGGATACTGCATTGTGACCTCTGGTGGCTCAGATGACTAACATCAGCAAGACCTTGGAGTCTTTACAAAAACAGCTAAAAGAATCCAACAAAAGAACAGAGGCAGTTGAAAACAAGACTAAAGCAATTGACCAAAGACTGGAAGTTGTGGAAAAAGAAAGATCTTCAGATAAAACTCAATTTTTGCAGCTACAAATGGAAAAAAAAATCATCATATGTGTTGAGATTTCAAGGGTGCCAGAAGACAAATCCAAGAATCTGAAATAAATCCTTAGTGAAGAGCTTTCACCAGTGACAGGCATCAAGGCAGAACTATTACAAAGCGAAATGGATATGATCTACTGGACATATTCAGAAATTATTAAGAAAAAAACCTGCCTAGTGAAATATACGTCAGATTCTCTAAGAGAGCTATAAGAGATGCAATATTGAAAGCAACATCTGGGACTACACTGAAAATCAAAGAAGAAGACATCAGAATACTAAAAGACATCCCATTTGAGATAAGGAAGAAGAGAAAACAATACAAGTATTTAACCACCTTTCTACGGGAAAATACCACTACCTACCGATGGATACTACCTGAAGGCTTGATGTTCAATTGTTGTTGTTCAGTCGCACAGTCGAGTCCGACTCTTCGAGGCCCCATGGATCAGATCACGTCAGGCCTTCCGGTCTTCCGCCGTCCTCTGACGTTTGCTCAATTTCATGTTTGTTGCATCTATGACACTGTCTAACCTTCTCATCCTTTGCCGTAAACTAAATCCCTTTCTTATGGAGAAGAAACTTTATTTCATTTTACTTCCCCCATCTGTGGATAATCAGGGGTTTTACGTTTAGAATCTTTTTTTTTTAATTGACATCTCAGCTGGCAAAGTTTCACTCTCTCTGCCCTGGTTCCTGATGCTTAGGTAAGTTGGCATTGGGTACCCTTCTAATCATTACCTTGTTCCTGCTTCCCAGAAAGCTTGTCTGATTTCTATTAGGAAAACTAAGCTACAATCTATTATGATGGCTTAAGTGAGGTTCCATTTTCCTTTACATTTCTCTGTCCATCTCCTCAAAATGCTTATTGAAATCTTTAAGATGCATCCAAATATATATGTATATAAAACTATAATTCTCATTATTCTCAGCCTCAACCCCCCCCCTTTCCTTGTTAGGGGCTTTTGGCAGTGTATCTCAGAGTGGTGTGTTTACAAGAGCTTTATACTTTGAACATCAAGGGTTGCCTTGGTCTGGTGTCCTAGCCAAAGTCTATATTGGTCTTTGGCTGGATAGAACAGCAGAAAATTTCATTTTATTTCTCTTTTGAAAATGGCTTGTATCAAAAAGATGGCTTTAGGTCTGTTTTGTTGGTTTTTTAGGCCTTCCATCAAACGGTGACTGCAGCCATGAAATTAAAAGATACCTGCTCCTTGTGAGGAAAGCTATGGCAAACCTAGACAGCATAATAAAAAGTAGAGGCATCACCCTACCAACAAAAGTCCACATGGTCAAAGCCATGGTATTCCCAGTTGTAATGTATGGATCATAAGGAAGGCAGAGCACTGAAGAATAGATGCTTTCAAATTATGGTGCTGGAGAAAACTCTTGAGAGACTGCAAGGAGATCAGATCAGTCAATCCTAAAAGAAATCAACCCTGACTGTTTCCTGGAAGGCCAGACACTGAAGCTGAAGCTCAAATACTTTGGCCACCAAATGAGAAGGGAACATTCTCTGGAGAAGACACTGATGCTGGGAAAGACCGAAGGTAAAAGAAGAAGGGGACAACAAAAGATGAGATGGTTAGACAGTGTTATCGATGCAACAAACATGAAGTTGAACAAACTCCGGAGGACGACGGAGGACAGAAGGGCCTGGCATGATGTGACCCATGGGGTTGCGAAGAGTCAGACTTAACTGTGCGACTGAACAACGACAACAATCATCTAACACTAGTAAAGGTTTCCCTTGTTCGAAAGCCAGTCGAATCTGACTCTAGGGGTGTCCTGCTAATTTGTCCACCTAGTCAGCTAGTGCAGAAAACTAAAGAATAATTTCTGAATGATCTTCAAGAGCAGGCCCAATATAAATGTGAAAGTAATGTCATAATCTTTCTAACATTTTGAAAGTGAAAGAAAGTTTTGGAATACCCAACTTTTCTTCTTGGCTCAGAAATCTCCCTATGCCAGTGTATATATGCAACCCTCTTGCCACGACAAATCCATTTAAAAAGAAAAGTCTGTTACTTACATAAGGATAACTAACTTTCATTTTCCTGTATTAATTGGAAACAGAAGGGCTGCATCTTCTGCCTCTAGCTGCCAACTGTCTGATCAATATTAAATCCAATTTACAATAACATCCTCCTGGAAACATACACTGTAATGTTATCGTGACATACCTTCTCTGTGCTTTCTTAATCCGTCTTGTTAAGGCTTCTGATTTTTTCTTACATACTTCTCCCATTAGGATGAACAACTGAGGTCTGGTGGCAGAGTAATGGATGTGATTTTAAGAGAACTGTGTTCAAATGACCCATGTCTGTGACTTTAGATGTTATTCTTGCTAACTTCCTTAAATGAAAATTAACTGATAGCATCATAAGGCTTTTGTGATCATCAATGTATTACATGTTTCCTTTTGGACCTGATTTTTAATTTCCTTTCATTTTTGAGCACAAGAAGACTATTTTCAGGGGCAAATTTCCCATATATCTTTTTCCTGCCATTTATATGCAAATGATGCAAAAACAGACATCAGTTTTAATGGCAATCTTTCTATCAAACATGACCAGCAGAAAGGATACATGTAGTTTTTCCCCTCAATCATGGAAAACTAATAAAACAAACCTGAAATTTTGAATAAAATCTGAATAATCATAAAATTCAGTAACATTAATATATCTAATTCTCAACAGGGGCAAATAAAGATATGTTGGCTGGACAGAAGGAAGGAGGAAAAGGGGAGAGACTATGGGTGCTTTCAGGGAAAGGAAAAAGGAAATAGTTGGGAAGGGAAAATGAGATGCTCCCTCAGTCCTTGCAGGTCTCCCATTTGTTATATCTAACAGATAGGCATTAAAAATAAAAATAAAATAATGTTTTACCATGCTTTTGCAAGAATTCTTGCCACTCTGTTCTGCCAGAAAATACCTTATTTCTGCCAACTATGTGAAAACAGTCTGAAGCAAAAAAAAAAAAAAAAAAAAGTACATGTTTTTCCCCATAGCTGATGAACCAAGGAAAGCAATAATTGTTAGCCTCTTTTAATAATGGCAAGTATAATAGACATTTCCATAAAGATGCTCCAGAAAGGAATGTGTAGATTACTTCTCTGCAGGGAGTCCAAAAGGCTTGCATTCTTCCATGATGCTACATTATTAGCAGACTATTTAATTTATACTTGAATTTAACTGTCTGCAGGGCAAATCGGAACACATCACTTGTAATGTTTTGGATGTTAAAGTTCTGCGGTGTAAGACTGAGTAGCCCCTCCTTGCAAAGGAAGTTTTTAAAATACATTCTGCAGGCATATGAAAGGCCACTTAAGCAAATATAGCATTCTCACATGGAAGGAAGGAGTTACCAGCTTCGAGCTGGGAAATTCCTAGAGATTTAGTGCTAGAGTCTAGAGAGGGATCTCCACAGGATACAATGCCATAGAGTACACCTTCCATTGCTGCCATCTTCTCCAGGGGAATGGATCTCTCTGGTGTGGAGACCAGTAGTAATTCAAGGAGATGTCCAAACCCCACCTGGAGGCGGGCAACCTTACTTTTGAGACATTTCAGTGCTGTAGCTCTGTGGTTGTCGAATAACCTCCCAGAAGTGATCTATCAGCCCCTGCCACATGGGAAGGGGGGATAGCACGGGCAACGTGCGGCTTTCTAAAGCCGCACCAAAAGAGAGACGCGGCGGCGGGATCACATAGATCCCCTGAGCTGCCGCACACTTCCTCCCCAGCACGATCAGATGCCAGGGGGGAAGCCACTAAAGAAAGAGTGCAACAGCCGAACTGCGCATGTGTGCACATGCGCAGTTCGGCAGGGAGCCTGGATTGATCCGGACGACGGTCGTGGCGGTGATCCCACAGCCACGCTTGCAGCGGTGCTTAAGGTAAGTCCTCCTCTGTAGGAGGTTCTTTTTCGCAGCGGGTTTTCAGGGTTTAGGGATGGATCAGGGATGGGTGCGCACCGCTTCCCAGATGTTTCGGTGAGATCGCGCCCATTTGCTGCGCCCCCAATCCGTCCCTCTCCCGGGCCAAAGTCTCCCGTGTAACGGGGCCATCAATGCATATTTGTAGTCACTTTTTTTGTTAAGTGCAAGGCCCATTTATTTTGTGCACTAAAAGATTAGTACTTAATTTGATTTTTGAAAGACCTGGGATCAAGTTTGCATACTGATTTTTATACTATTCTAGAATGTCATCTGCTTGATTTTGTAAACATCTCCTAAGCTGCATGAGCACAAGCCATCTGCAAACACATCCCCACCAAACAAAAGCGCATTTACTTGTGTCTTGGAGTGATTAGTATTTTGAAAACAGTGTATAGGCAGTTTGCCATCTGAAATGTTTATCAAAGTTCTGTGAAGAGAAATCTAAAATCTGCATGTATGTAAATACACAAACATCATGCAAATAGGCAACTGCTTATTTCCTCGGGAGGCGGGCCTCCAATTTCTGTGTCCCAGTTTTCCAAGTAATCTCTCTCTCTTACTTGGAAAGTAGCAGCCTCCAAGTTTACCAGTCTAGTCATGTCCCTGCTCTTTCTGGTGAGCAGTTTTCATTCAAGATAAGATGTGGGAAGGACAAACTCATCTCTGCAGAGTTTCAGGGCACCTGCCTATCAATTCTTTATACAAGATCAGTCAAAACTTTGCAGTGGAATGGCAGTTATCCACAAGAGGGTACTCTGTGTCTTGCTGTCACTCAGCCCCTCCATTCCATTTCAAGTAAGAATGTGCACAGCTATGATTAATCCCACAGAATTACTTTTCTACCTCTCCAAAAAATCCAGCAAGTATATATAGTTCCATCAAGTTAACAGGAAGAGGGAAATTATCTAATTTCCACTTGAGCAGCTGGACGGATAGATCAGGATTACAAAAACGCAATCACTTTTGTTTATGAATATTTTATCTGGTACACATAGCAAAATCTGTATTTTATTTTAAAAATGAAGGAAGATGGCCTACTATTATAGTTTAGCCTAAATATTTCCGGTAGTTAGTTAAAGGTAAAAGTTCCCTTGCTCGAAAGCCAGTTGAGTCCGACTCTAGGGTTGCGGTGCTCATTTCCATTTCAAAGCCGAAATGCCAGCGTTGTCCGAAGACGTTTCCGTGGTCATGTGGCCGGCATGACTAAACACCAAGGCGCACGGAACGCTGTTACCTTCCCACCGAAGTGGTAACTAATTCCTGTCTACTAGTCTAGTGGCACATTAAAGATCAATACATTTCATACCAACACCAGCTTTTGACCACTTCTTCTGATGTAATGAGTGGATGCTCACTAGTCAGACCTTTTTTTGTGGGAGCTAAGGAAAAAAACCCAGCAGGTTCAAAGGGCCACAAAATGCAGGAAGTACAGGGTGAAATGTACTTATGTAAAACTCTGATATAATCAAGAAAAATACAGACTATTCTCCAGTTTCACTAAGCTAGTTAACAGTCCCAGGTTTTGCTAAAAGAGTGAACACCTATAGTGACTGGCCAGGTACTCACCAGAGGTGAAGAGGAGATAGCTAGTTGGAGCAGCTGCCTGGCAATTGCCTGCAGACACAGGCCTAGAGTAAATGACTACTTTGATGGGTGGGCTCTATGGCATTAAACCCTGCTGAGACCCTCCCCTGCTCCAAACCCTCCCCTCCCCAGCCTCCACCCACAAAACCTCCAGGTATTTCTTAACCCAGAGCTGGCAACCATAATTCAGCCCCACCCCCTAAGTAGCTTACCAACCTCCAGGTGGGGGCTGGAGATCTCCTGGAATTAGAACTCATCTCCAGGTGACAGACATTAGATCCCCTGGAGAAAATGGCTGCTTTAGAGTTCAGGGTCTATGGAATTATACCCCACTGAGGTCCCACCCCTCTCTACCCCTCCAGGCGCCACCCCAAAATCTTCAGGTATTTTCCAACCCAGAATTGGCAACCTGGCTTGTCAGTCAACATAGCAGGGCAATCTGTCCTCCAGGTGGCAGGCTCATTGAAACAGGGCCTGCTCCAAAGTCTTGTGCATGCCCAGCCCAGAAGGGTTAGCAAGAGAAGAACAGCCATCACATGGGGTGGCTCTTAGCTTTAATGTACCAAGACCAACTGGCTGGGGGGGAGGCAGGGCAGCCATTTAAAAGAGGTGAAAGGTGAGGCTGGAGGCCTCCTGTCAATCAACTCAGGAGGGCGTGGCTACAATCAGGTAGGCAGGAAGCAGAAGGGATGGGCATATCCCAGGGAGTCTTCCTCATAACGGCCAGGGACTCAGGCCTGGGAGGACAGGTTAGCCCTCCTGCTAGCTAACTTGCTTCAGGGGAAAGGCAATAGAAAGAGAGGAGGAAGAGCTTGGTTATTGTTATGCCCTTCCCCTCTCTATTCTGAGGCCTCCAAGAGGGACTGTAGAGGGTATGTTGGCCCACTCAAAATAAATTAGGCATTCTGGGTCTCTATTCAACCCTGGAAGAGAGAGGATAGTGTGGAATTATCTATTTAGTGTAAGGTAGTAGTAGTTAGAGACTAGGATCTGGGTGATCCATGTTTGAATCCAAACACTGCCATGGAAGCTTGCTGGGTAACCTTGGATCAGTCACTCACTTTCAGCCTAATCTACCTCATAGGGTCATTGTGAGGATAAAATGGACAAGTGGGAGTGGAGAACAATGTGAGCCGCTTGGGGTCCTGATTGGGGGGGAAAGGCAAGGTATAAATGAAGTTTACACACACGCCCACACCCATCTAAGGATATATCCTGTTCTCCCATTCTGTGTGCAAGGATGTAGCTGCACATGGAAGAGCTTGTGCTGGGATCACTACGCACCATCTTGTGAGAATTAAATAGAGTAAAGAGACCCAATTTGGTGTAGTGGTTAAGAACACAGATCGGTGACGGATTTATATAAATTTAAGGCGGACAATTTAGATGCCTTTGGAGAAATTTAAATCAGAATTTACAATGGATTACAAATTGTTGTCATGGAATGTGAACGGACTAAATTCACCAAATAAGAGGAAAAGAATCAATCATTGGATACAAAAACAAAACTGTAATGTGATATGCTTGCAAGAAACTCATATCAGAAATTCCGATACTAAATATTTAAAAAATGTTAAATTTGGACTAGAATTTTATTCTTCGGCCTTAAACAAGAAAAAGGGAGTTGTGACATATGTGAAAAAGGATTTACAACCTAAAGAAATTTTTAAAGACTTAGAGGGAA
Source organism: Gekko japonicus (assembly GCF_001447785.1). Taxonomy (NCBI): domain Eukaryota; kingdom Metazoa; phylum Chordata; class Lepidosauria; order Squamata; family Gekkonidae; genus Gekko; species Gekko japonicus. Next base: position 137,130 of record NW_015168146.1, on the reverse strand, counting down.
GATATGTGGGTGTGGAAGTTATGGTTCAACAGAAAAAGACATTGGTGATTAATCTATACGCACCCAATGGAGCAAAAGAAAAATTCTTTAAGGACTTAACTGAACACCTACAAGGACATACTTATGAACAAGTCATTATGGCTGGAGATTATAATGGAACTGTGGACCGTTTGGACAGACAACCGCAAAAAGGCAACGAGATTAGTGGAAAATTGCCAAGGAACTTTTTTGAAATAGTCAAGCAGGAAAAATTAGAAGATGTATGGAGGAAATGGAACCCGACACAGAAGGATTTTACTTTTTATTCCAATAGACATTGCTCTTTCTCCAGAATTGATATGATTTGGATGTCAGAAGAATTGTCAATGAAAACACATAAAATCGAAATTTTGCCAAGATGTAACTCTGACCACAACCCTGTTTTGTGGACGTCTATAGAAAGGAACAAATCCTTTCTTTGGAGAATTAATGAAGATTTGTTGGATAAAAAAGAGGTAACTGAAATGTTAAAGGAAGAAACAAAGCAATTTTTCCAACAAAATCTGAATAAAGAGACCCCAATTCAGGTGGTGTGGGATGCGTATAAAGCAGTGATGAGAGGGATTCTCATCTCTCAAAATGCGAAGCAAAAGAAGGAAAAATTTCAAAAACAAACAGTAGTGTTGGAAAAAATATCACAAAAAGAAAAAGAATTAAAGAAGAAACCAGGGAAAAAGAAGATTATTCGAGAATTACAGTTGTTGAAAGAACAACTGAATGAAACTTTAAACCAGGAGCTCTATTGGAATTTAAAGAGGCTACAGCAAAAATCTTTTGAAGGGGCAAATAAACCGGGGAAATTTTTAGCTTGGCAACTTAAGGCTAGAAAAGAAAGAAGAATGATAACCAAAATAATAGAAGAAGGAAAAGAATTCGTTGACCCTACTGGCATAAAGAGAAGTTTCTTCAAGTATTATGCTAAATTATTCCAAGCAAATAGAACAGATCTTGAGAAGATTAAAAAATATTTGGACAAGGTTCCGTTACTTAAAATAAGCAACGAATTTCAGGAATTACTGAATGGCCAAATTCAAAAAGAAGAAGTGAGGAAGGCAATTGAAGAAGCGAAGTTGGGGAAGGCGCCAGGACCGGACGGATTTACCGCAAAGTTTTATAAAAAAATGAAAGAAGAAATTGTTCCGGTCATGGAAGCTTTATCCAACGATATACGTGAGAGTAAGAAGGTGCCAGACTCTTGGAAAGAAGCAATTATTTCATTAATACCAAAGGAAGGACAAGAACCAACGAATGTGAAAAACTATAGGCCAATTTCTCTTTTGAATAATGATTACAAGATTTTTGCAAAAATTATTGCAGAGAGGGTGAAAAACTATTTACAAACAGTGATTTCAGAAGACCAAGCTGGTTTTTTACCAAAGAGACAGATCAGAGACAATGTAAGAATAGTAATGGACGCAATTGAATATTATGAGAAACACCCTGAACAAGAAGTAGCTTTTTTATTTATCGATGCCGAAAAGGCATTTGACAATCTTAACTGGAAGTTTATGCTGCAAATGATGGAAAAAATAGAAGTGGGACAACACTTCAGAAATTGCATTGAAGCTATCTATTCTGAACAAAGAGCTAAACTGAATGTAAACAAAGAACTGACAGATAGCTTCAAGGTACAGAAAGGCACCAGACAGGGTTGTCCCCTATCACCGTTATTATTTATCTGGGTGTTGGAGATACTTCTACAAAAAATACAGCAAGATCAAGAGATAACGGGATTGACACACAAAGGACTTAAATACAAATATCGAGCATTTGCTGACGATGTAATGTTCATTGTGCAAAACCCGACAGACAAATTACCGTTACTATTCCAAAAAATAAAGGACTTTGGAGAATTGGCCGGATTTTATGTCAATAAGAACAAGACGAAGCTTATTTGCAAAAACATGACGAAACAAAAACAAATGGAACTGCAAGACCTGGTACAATGTGAAGTAGTAAAAAAGACTAAATATCTTGGTATTGAGTTAACTGCAAGAAATATAGACTTATATAAGAACAATTATGAAAAACTATGGACTAAGTTAACTCAAGACTTTAAGAAATGGGACAAAATGAATTTGTCACTGATGGGAAGAATATCAGTCATAAAAATGAATGTCCTACCACGTTTGATGTTCCTGTTCCAAACAATACCAATACTTAGTAAGACAGATTTGCTACTTAAGTGGCAACAAGAACTATCAAAGTTTGTTTGGGCAGGCAAGAAACCGCGAATCAAGATGAAAATTCTTTGTGATGCCAAAGATAGAGGTGGGTTACAATTACCAAATCTTAGACTATATTATGAAGCGGTCTGTCTAACCTGGATGGAACAATGGGTGAAATTAGAAAATGATAAGTTACTGGGGTTAGAAGGCCATGATTGTAGATTTGGTTGGCATGCATATTTATGGTATGACAAAACAAAAATGGATAGCTTTTTTAAGCTTCATGTGGTAAGAAAAGCACTATTTGTGGTATGGATGAGGTATAAAAAATACTTTTGTGATGTAAGACCATTGTGGATTGTACCAGTGGAAGTGTTAACATCTTACTCAAGACATAGAGATAAAGATTGGTTGCCATATAAAGATCTAATTAAAAAAGTGGGAACAGAATGGGTAATGAAAAAGCAGAATGAAATTGAATATGATTATGAATGGCTGAAATATATGCAGATTTTTGACCTTTTTAGATCAGACAAAAGAAACTATGGTTTTAGAGAGGAAAAAAATGAGATTGAAATGATTTGGGAGAGTGAAGGGGGAAAAAATATCTCTAAAATGTATAAAGTGTTACTAAAATGGTATACTGAAGATGAGACTGTAAAAGGGCAAATGATAAAATGGGCGATAAATATGAATACGGAAGTGGCTATTGAAACCTGGGAATATTTGTGGAAAAATTCTATTAAGATATCGCCTTGTACCAATGTTAGAGAGAATTGTTATAAAATGATGTATAGGTGGTACATGACTCCGAAAAAAATTGCAAATATGAACCAGAATATGTCAAATAAGTGTTGGAAATGTAAAAGCCATGAAGGCTCATTTTACCACATGTGGTGGACTTGTGAGAAAGCAGTTGACTTTTGGACAAAGGGGGAGAAGCATTGCGGGAACCCACCGGAGGGAGGGGAGGAATTGGGAACGGGGTAGACAATTGATAGAACGAAATGATTTAATTTTATATGTTGTATTCCTGAGAAAATAAAATTTGTTTACCAAAAAAAAAGAACACAGACACTAATCTGGGAGAACCGGGTTTGGTTCCCCACTCCACCACATGCAGCTGCTGGTGTGACCTTGGGTCAGTCACAAGTTCACTCAGAGCTGTTCTCTCAAGGGCAGTTCTCAAGAGCTCTCTCAGCTCCACCTACCTCACAGGGTGTATGTTGTGGGGAGGGGAAGGGAAAAGGATTGTAAGCTGCTCTGAGACTCCTTCAGGTAGTGAAGGGTGTGGTATAAATCCAATCTCTTCTTCTTCTAGGTCTGCTCCTGGAGCTTGCAGGTTAGCATCAGTGCTATATGAACAGTTTACTACCAAATATGTCAAGTATGAAGCTCTGTACTGACACAGAGAGCTCTGGGATACAATTTTGAACCTGGTTCCCTGTGTTGCATTATGCCTACATTAACTTCTGTATAATGCCAGTGCAAATGATGCAGGATAGACCTATGCAGTATTCAGGTTTGCATTAGTAGTTAGTTTTCTGGTTGTGCAGTTTTTTTGGTTTTGAGGTTACTTTTCTCTTGCCCATAGAATTTGGCTCAGTTGGACTGGAAGATTTCATTTTTGCTTTTGCTATACTTCAAGGAGCTAACAGTGATTTCCTGCCAGCTTCCAAGTGTTGTGTCTGACAAAACCAATCTTGTGAGACTGTGCAATAATATCTTTCTGTTGATTTTACTAGGGTTGCCATCAGTCTATGTAGATCGGCTGAACAGATGGGCATTATACATGCCTCAAATCAGTAATGATGCAGAATGAATAATAAACATCTATCTTGAATTCTAATAATAGTTCTCTCTTATACGATCCTTTATAGATGTAAGCCATAAAGCTTAGTTGTACAAGTGTACTGAAATCAACAGACGCAAGCAAAGTTAGCTCTGTGTTGGCCTGAAACTTTTCTTTCCAAAGCTAACAGCTTATGTCTGGCTTATACTTCTGTCTCACTCTTACTGTTGTTTATATCCTCAGCAGCCCAGCTTTAATGCAACAACAGAGAGAAGGGGGGGAACCCCCCCCCCCAATGACTACATTCAATTCTAGAGAGTTGTAACTATCCTTCCACACCCTCTGGTAAAAAAAAGTAACCTTGCACAAGTCTACAGTATTGGCTTTGTCAGACACAACATTTGAAGCCGGCAGGAAATCACTAGTAGCTTCCTCAAGTATAGGGGAAAGAATGCTGAAACCCCCTGAACCAGACAGAGACAAATTCTCTGAGAGAGATGAAAGCATTTCCAAAATTCTACATCCAGAAAAAAACCTAACTGCTAATGTCAACATTAATATTCATTTATTTGATTTCATCTCTGCCCTAACGCTGGAATAAAAAAGAGGTCTTGGCTAGGGATGTTTAAATTCAAATACCTTTTATTGGCATAGAAGCTAGGGATGTGTATTCTGATATTTGCATGCAAAATACCCTACTGGTATTTTGGGGGTATATTTTGGGTATTAGGAGTGTCAGTCAAGTTTTCTGGAATACTGGTAATCAGGTTCTGAGAAATTTCAGAAATATTCAGGAATATTCAGGACCAGCATTTTAAGGCTCCCAGGCCTGTTTTTTTGTACCCTCTCCTAATTTTACAGGATTTCTGGGCAACAGGAGGGAGCAGGGAGGAATGCAGCTTTCCCAGGCAATGATCAGATGTTAGATCATTGGGACTGCGGACTCTGATCTGGGAGAACCAGGTTTGATTCCCACATGCAGCTGCTGGTGTGACCTTGGGTCCGTTACAAGAGCTTTGTCTAAAGAGCAGTCCTTGAAGGAGCTCTCTCAACCCCACCTACCTCACCTAGCATTTCTAAAATGGGTGACTGAGCCTGAGGCTAGAAAGCGATTGAACTGACTTTCCTCCTTCTACCTGTTCTCTGTCCAGAGAGAAAAACTTTTAAAAATTCCCAGTGAAGGTTTTACTCAGTTCAGACCTCCATCCAAAAATACATTTCTTCACAATTTCTATCCAGGATTGTCCTGTGTTGGCTGTTATCAAGATCTGACCCTTAATCAGAGAAACTACCTTTTATCCTATTTATAGCCTTCTTTTCATTGTTAGAAATTGAAAAAGTTCAAAGAATTCTTATCTTTTCTTTAAAAGAATCTGGTAATAGGAAAAACAAAATCCCTTACCACCATATGGTTCATTTCTTCTTAGAAGAAAGATTAAATAAAGTGATGCTATGCTACACTTCTATAACTGGTTTCTGTGACATCCATCAGGTACTTTAAATTTAATTGGTATGCTGAGAAAATGGTTTCTGTGTGTGTTACTGAATAAAGTCATAGCTAAACTACTTTAGAATCAGGGCAACCCAAAGAGAAAATGAATACTTTTCTTTGTAATGCTCACTCTCCAATCCTCACACAATTTATAGAATTTGTTAGATATAAAATAAGAAACTAAATAGTAGTCATGCTCACAATGAATGGAAAAAACCCTACCACAGTGTAGTGTCCACTCAATAACCACAGATATTTCAAGATAAAAGACTAAAGGAACAAGATGTTGAGTTGTTTGCAGCCCAAAGGATGTGGCATCCAGTGTCAAATAAATATGTTGAAAAGCTTCCTCTAGTTGTCCAGCAAGTTCACACAACAGCAGTGCAAATCTCATTACTTTTGCCATAGGCAGAACAGTGATTTTTTTTTAAATAAAATTCATCTAGATATTGTACACATTTTCTCCCCTGTGTTGTTTTTGAGTGATGCCTGTTGAATTTTCTGAGGTAAACATTTTTCTTCCTGTCAAGAGAAGAGACAATACAGCTGCACGCTGACAAAATGATATTCCAAACTTGTCTCAAACATTATCAAGAGAATTTCCCAGTGGTTGGTTACAGGAATAAGAGTGCAAGAATAAGCAGGGAAGGGATGGAACAGTTTTAAAAAGAACACTTCTTGAAGATTATTAGAGTTTCTGTGTAGTGTAGGACTGGAGATGTGACACTGAGAATTTGATATATTTGGTATGTAAGAACTAGCCATTCTTTTTGTTAAAAAAAAAGACATTCAAAGTGCAGAAAACATATTGGAATTCCTAGGTCACATATACTGCTGAATTCACCTTAGACCAAGACTTATTTATATTAAAATTCCTGCCTAACATGAGGCATGGGTCTTTGTCATTATCTGTTGCTGCCATCTATTGTTTTATTGTTTCACTAGGAAAAAGGCTCCTTGTGGAAATAAATACAACGACCTCTAGAAAGAGGCTCTGGGCGGGTGCCCCGGCCTTGGACACTCAGTGTCAATTTGCTGTGGCAACCTCAGCAGGGTATAATGACACTGAGTCCACCATTTTCTCCAGAGGAACTGATCTCTGCTACCTAAAGAACAGTTGTAATTTTGAGTGATCTCCAGCCATCATCTGGAGATTGGCAACGATGGCTCCCCAGAAGGGAATAGTTGGTTTGGAGGGTGGAGTCTATGGCTATGTACCTGTCCGAGGTCCCACGCCTACTGAAACCTCACCCTCTCCAGGTTCCATCCCTCACCTCTCCAGGAATTTCCCACCTGGATTTGGCAACCCTATCTCCTTCCCAGCCAACCATCAACCTACCTTTATTTTCCCCTCACTCTTCAGCTTTCCACCCCCCACACACCTGCAGCCTATCCCGTGCTCTGAAGCCCTGGCTGCTACGTCACATTGGCTGTCATATGGGGGCCACCTCAGCAGCATATAAGGATACAGAGCCCACCATTTTCTCCGTCTGGAAAGCAGTTGTAATTCTGAGGGATCTCCAGCCCTCACCTGAAGATTGGACACATTTTACCTCAGAACAGCAAACTGTAAAATGTTTAGAATGTTGGAGGCAGGACTTAGGCAAAGCAGCCAGTGGATAGGGAGAGGCTCTGAATGACAGATCAGAGAGCGAACTGATTTTGGAGCGTGTGGAATGTTCTAGAGAAGTGCCACCACCATTTGGCTTTTATTTATAAGGGAGATGGTTTTATGTTGTTAGTGCCCTGAGACCATTTTGGGGGGCAGGGTAGGGTATGAATTAAATAAATAAATTATTCAGTATCCTATCTATCTATCTATCATCTATCTATCATCTCTCTCTCTCTCTCTCTC
>NW_015168146.1:127460-129426 GCF_001447785.1 Gekko japonicus | reverse complement strand
ATATATACACATATATATAAAAGCCCAGCATATTGGCACTTTCCAGCTCTTCCATTGGTTGTGCTGTGTACTTCATCAGCCATTGGATGATCAACCACCACTCAAGAGTTCTCGCATGCCATTGGCTGGGTGCTGTGTCCACTACTTCCCGCTGCCCACTGCCAGCCTGGACAATCTTCTCTGACAGAATAAACTGCCAAAACAGCTGTCTCTCCTGACAAAGACACTTCTACTTCTGCTTGGCTCCTCTGCAACAGGCTGGCTACTGAAATGGGCCACCAGCTGTCAAACCATTCTCTTCTCCTCCTGCTGTGAGGCTAACTTTTCCCTCAGTGGCTATTTCTAGGCAACCAAGCTTGGCTATGTCAGTAAAAAGGTGGGGAGAGGAGACCTTTTAGGCCTACTTTGGCCTTTGTGGGGAACTCATTGGAGCCAGTCCTGACTAGGTTTACTAGGTTGGGAAATTCCTAGAGATTTTATGGTGGAGTCCTCTGACGTTTGCTCAATTTCATGTTCATTGCATCTATGACACTGTCTAACCATCTCATTCTTTGCTGTCCCCGTCTTCTTTGACCTTCAATCTTTCCCAGCATCAGGGTCTTCTCCAGTGAGTGCTCCCTTCTCATTTGTTGGCCAAAGTATTTGAGCTTCAGTTTCATTATCTGGCCTTCCAGGGAACAGTCAGGGTTGATTTCTTTTAGGATTGACTGATTTGATCTTCTTGCAGTCCAAGGGACTCTCAAGAGTCTTCTCCAGCACCATAGTTCAAAAGAATCTATTCTTCGGCGCTCGGCCTTCCTTATAGTCCAACTCTCGCAGCCATACATGACTACTGGGAATACCATTGCTAATTAATAGGAAACAGAGAGTGAGTATAAATGGGAAATTTGGGAACTTTTCTCAGTGGAGGGTGGTAAGCAGTAGGGTACCACAGGGATCAGTACTTGGTCCAATGCTTTTAAACTTGTTGGGAATAAGCAGTGGCTAAATTTGGCTAAATTTGCGGATGACACGAAGTTGTTCAGGGTGGTGAGAACCAGGGAGGATTGTTAGGCACTCCAAAGGGATCTGTCAAGGATGGGTGAGTGGTTGTCAAAGTGGCAAATGGGATTCAATGTGGCCAAGTGCAAAGTGATGCACATTGGAGCCAAAAATCCTAACTATAAATACACATAAAATACACTATAAAAATCCTAACTATAAATACACATTGATGGGGTCCGAACTGGCAGAGACTGACCAAGAGAGAGATCTTGGAGTCATAGTAGATAACTCAATGAAAATGTTGAGACACTGTGCAACTGCAATTTAAAAAAAGGCAAACACTATGCTGGGGATTATTAGGAAGGGAATCAGCCAGTATCATAATGCCCCTGTATAAATCGATGGTGCGACCTCATTTGGAGTACTGTGTACAGTTCTGATCACCACACCTCAAAAAGGATATTATAGCATTGGGAAAAGTGCAGAAAAGGGCAACTAGAATGATAAAAGGGTTGGAACACTTTCCCTATGAAGAAAGGTGAAAATGGTTGGGGCTCTTTAGCTTGGAGAAATGCGGGCTGAGGGGTGACATGATCACGGTTTATAAGATTATGCATGGGATAGAGCAGGTTGAGAAAGAAGTACCAGCTGAGCTCTGAGCAGGAGCAGGAGAGAGAGCTGTGAGAGAGGTGAGTGGGTTTCTTTTACTTGCTTTCAGCTGAGAGAATTCAGCTAAGGATATTTTGTGGGAAAACTGTGTTTAGCAGTGTGTGGAAGCACTTAGAGTTCTTGCAGAGTCCTGGCTGATTGAGTGTGGGAGAGGAACGGGCATTGTTTGACTGGGATTGCCTGTAATTGAGAGGAAGTGGAAGGGGCATTGTTTTGCCTGTGATTGAGTGCCTGGGTGAATTTGAATTTGAATAGCTGCTGCCTGACCTCTGCTGGGGGAGGCCTCTATTTAAGGAAACACCTTGCCAGAGGC
>NW_015168146.1:127021-127208 GCF_001447785.1 Gekko japonicus | reverse complement strand
CCAGGGTTTTGCACGGAGTGTCACATGTATGACTATCTGCCCACTGGGCAGAAGTCTTGGGTGTGTCCTCGGTGCAAGGAGCTCCTGGTTCTCAGGGAACGTGTGTGCTCCCTTGAGGCCAAGGTGGCTGACCTGGAGAAGCAGAGACAGTCAGCTAGACACACAGAAAAGACTCTCGGGGACTTGT
>NW_015168146.1:30304-124095 GCF_001447785.1 Gekko japonicus | reverse complement strand
TGACTGCAATAAAGAAGGCCAATGCTATGCTGGGGATTATTAGGAAGGGTATTGAAAACAGATCAGCCAATATAATAATGCCCCTATATAAATCAATGGTGAGACCTCATTTGGAATACTGTGTGCAGTTCTGGGCACCACACCTTAAAAAGGATATTATAGCTTTGGAAAAAGTGCAGAAAAGGGCAACTCGAATGATAAAAGGGTTGGAACACTTTCCCTATGAGGAAAGGTTAAAGCGCTTAGGGCTCTTTAGCTTGGAGAAAAGACGACTGAGGGGTGACATGATCGAGGTTTATAAGATTATGCATGGGAAAGAGCAGGTAAAGAAAGAGGTACTTTTCTCCCTTTCTCACAATACAAGAACTCGTGGGCACTCCATGAAACTGCAGAGCGGTCGGGTTAGAACGGATAAAAGGAAGTACTTCTTCACCCAAAGAGTGATTAACACATGGAATTCACTGCCACAGGAAGTGGTGGGTGCTACAAGCATGGACGGCTTCAAAAGGGAATTAGATAAGCATATGGAGCAGAGGTCCATCAGTGGCTATTAGCCACAAGGTATAGCTAGGGGCTCTGGGGCAAGTGATGCTCTGTCTTCTTGGTGCTTGGGGGGGCGTCAACAGTGGGAGGGCTTCTAATGTCCTGGCCCCACTGCTGGACCTCCTGATGGCACTGGTATTTCTGGCCACTGTGTGACACAGAGTGTTGGACTGGATGGGCCTTTGGCCTGATCCAACATTGGCGTCTCTTATGTTCTTATGTTCTCTTATGTACTTTTCTCCCTTTCTCACAATACAAGAACTCGTGGGCACTCCATGAAATTGCTGAGCAGTCGGGTTAGAACAGATAAAAGAAAGTACTTCTTCACCCAAAGAGTGATTAACACATGGAATTCACTGCCACAGGAGTTGGCAGCAGCTACAAGCATGGACAGTTTCAAGAGGGAATTTGATAAGCATATGGAGCAGAAGCCCATCAGTGGCTATTAGCCACAAGGTATAGATAGGAACTCTCAGTCTAGGGCAAGTGATGCTCTGTATTCTTGGTGCTTGGGGGGGGCAACAGTGGGAGGGCTTCTAGTGTCCTGGCCTCACTGCTGGACCTCCTGATGGCACCTGGTGTTTTTGGCCACTGTGTGATAGAGTGTTGGACTGGATGGGCCATCATTGATCCAACACTGGCTTCTCTTATGTTCTTATGTTCTTAAATCTCCCAACCTGGATCTGGCAACTCTATCAATCCTTCCTCTTCCAGTGGCCCGGGGAGTTTTTGCTTCAATTCATCTAGAACGTGTGTTGCCACTTGTGCTATAGACCAGGGGCGGGTTTGTCATTGGGAACAGGGGCAGTTGCAAAGACCCCAACCACCAGTCCTGCGCCCCGTGAAGGGGTTGGAAATGAAGGAGAGCAGGCTCCTGCCTCCACTCAGGGCTGGCATCTTTGATGCTCAGGCAGAAGGTTTGTGGTGGTAGTTGTGGCTTCCATCCACACTGCATGGGGCAAGGGCCACCACTTTCTTAGCCATGGTAGTGGGGCTGGCAGTGGGGTGGCAGAGATTGCAGGGCCCCATCCCGGACTTTTGCCCAAGGCCCCAGAATCACTAAGATCACTCTCTCTAGTCTTTTCCTTACTGATTTCATCACCATCCACTCCTTCAAATACCAGCGGACTGAGTCAGTTGTTTAACCCAGGAAAGGAGCATTACATCAACTTTGTGAGTCATTTGTACATTCCACAGATTGACTAGGGATTGCCTAGGGTTACAGCCATGTCTCCCAGAAATTTTCCAAGGGCTTCCAGGAATCCATTCCTATCTTTTTTTTTTTAACTGCCCCCCCAAAGGGGCAGGATTTTATTACATTTTCCACATAACATACACAAACAATCATAACATATACATACATATACATAACATATACATACATATACATATACATACATATATATACATATACATATATATATACATATATATACATATACATACATATACATAACATATATCCTGATGCCTATTAATAACAATTTCTCATGAACTGTGTAAGCAACTTTTCTGTCGCTATCATTCATCCTAACAGGAATATATTTCATTTAGTAAACTATTGGTCTGTCTCTTGCAAGCCTACATATGTTTGTCATACCAGTTATAAAACCGTGTCCAAGTATTCCCAAATGTCGAATCTGTTGCGCCTTTTATCAATAAAGTCAATTTGTCCAATTCCGCAGCCTCCAAGATTTTGTTTACAAGTTCTCATTTTGTTGGTATCTCCAGTAATTTCCAATATTTTGCATAGAGAATTCTTGCAGCCGTAGTTAAAAAAAACAATCAAATAGCGATCATCTTTGTTAGAATTATCAGGGAGAATATTCAACCACAAAGCCTCTGGTGTAAATGGTACTACAGTCCCTAATACCTTTTGCAAGATTTCGTGTACCATTACCCAATATTTCTTAGATCTTTCACAATGCCACCACATGTGGTAAAATGAGCCAACCTTATTTTCACATTTCTAACACTTATTACAACATTTTGGGTCAATTTTAGCTAACCTTTCAGGTGTTACATACCATCTATAAAACATTTTGTATATATTTTCTTTATACGAAATAGCTTTCGTAATCCTAATATTTTTCTTCCATATTTGATCCCACTGCTCAAATTTAATAGTACACCCAATATTCTGCCCCCATTGAATCATATTCCATTTTACCATTCCTATCTGTCTGCCTTTAAGGGTAAATAATTTCATAGATCTATTAATATGGCTTATTCTATCTTTTCTTCAAAGGCCTTTAATCTATAGTTTTATGTTGCTAAATTATGGAGCTGTTATTTCAGGTTTACCATGCTGGTTTACATTTAAGTGTTCTGCAGACTCTTGGTTTTAATAATAGTGTCAATTAATTTATTTCTAATTTCTACATTTTATGGTTTGTTACTTTTAAAGCTCATTGTAACCTGCCTTGGGAATCTGAGAAGAGTATGGCTGCTTGATGGTCATATATTAGAAAACAAAACAAAAACATGAACACAAATACCTAATCAAATGGAATTTTTGCATTCCCTTGCCTTGAACACGTATTCAGATTGCACACACCCAAAGTATTATTGAAAATCAAAACTAACCTTTCATTGCAGCCCATTCTGTAAATGAACACACAGTGAGAAGGAAAAAAGGTGGTGGTGGGGAAATGGAAGTGATTGCTATGAGAAACATGTTTGGGTAAACAAGCTGAAGCTTTGTAGAGGCTTTAGAAAAGGGCTTCCTTTTAAAAGGGCGAGCAAATCTTGAGCACACAGAGAGCCAAGGTCAAGCAAGGAGCTGAAGAAATGAGACTAGTGTTCAGATTTTAGATACTGCAGTGATAGGTTACGAATAATATAGATTAAGGAAATCAATTTAAAATGGCGGCTTTAAAGGTGCTGTATTGATTGCGCCAGAAACTGAAGTTTTAGATTTAAACAAGTGTCGCATATGTAACAGGTTGGCTTCCCACACTAGCAACATGGATGAGAAAACCTGGTTAGAATAGTAATTTTGTTAAAAAGTTAGATATGGGAGAAATTAAATATATATATTTTTGCCTGTGGCAGTGCTTTCTGGTTACATCTTTACATACAAGCAAATTAATTTTGCCAAGACTTCAGAACTGCCTTCAGAAAGTAATGGAATTTGATTTTTTTTAAAAAAATCAAAATATTTCAGGGCTGTTTCGCCAGAGGGGCTTTCAGAAGACTTTTCTTACTTATTCCAAATTAATTTCTTCCTAGTCCTGTTTTCAGAATAACTAGTCTGTGGCTTGTTCTGAACATCATAAAACAGGAATGGCTGAGCTTTCAGTAATAGGCTCCCACGTCCTTAATGGCTGTCTAGAAAAAGGGAAGCAAGGACAACTTGCCAGCACTGTGATATGATAAAGTTTCTGCTTTATACAGAAGCTTAAAAGTTCAAAGTTTAGTCATCTCTAGTAAATACCATTACACCTTCCAAATTTAGAGTGTTGTACTAGAACTGGAGAGCTTGGATCAAAGGCTACCACAGATCTCACTGCCATGTTTTCGTAGCCTTGCTTACCTCACAGGTTATTCTCAGAAATAATCCTCTTTTTCTCCTTGCACTCCCAGTCCTCTTTAAAGGCAGTGTTGACAACTCATGCATGCCCATTCCTGAGTTCCTATGGGATTCCTTCTCTTGTTGCCTGTACAACCAAAATGGTAGCTGAACTATTGCCAGAGGCTCTTCTAGCAGAGGAGAGAGGCTAGGAACATCTCTGCCTGCAGTGTGAGCTCTTGGTAATCTTCTGTCCCTTCATTGGCAGAAGTCAAAGTCCTCTTGGCTTCCACTACAGCCCATGGCCCTGAGTGAACCAAGCCAGTGGATCCAGGACAAGTCCAGGATGTTGGAATATTGTACTTTCCCCCTGTTTTTTTGTTTAATTTGTATTATTTGTGTCTATGCTACCTGGAGTCCTCAGGAGTGAAAGAAAAAGCACAGAGATACTTAAACTATAGGAAGTAATCTTACAAGAGTTCAGAAAGCCTTATAGAGAATGTAAAGCTTGCTGCACGGTTTTTAAGGGAAGCATGGACAGTGAAGAGGCAAAAGGGTTTATTGTCTGGACAGGAGGAATGCCAAGGGGAACAGTGGATGGGGCAGTGGCAAAAAACCTTGAACACCTGCCAGCTACTTCTTAGACTGCATCAAACTTCAATCCAGATTTCCAGCTCCTTGCTTTATTTGCTTTAAATTTGCTTTATTAAATATAAGAGCTGAGATTCTTGAGTCTAACCATATGGTACCTATATGTTTTATCCTATGAGACAAATAGCTAGGTGAGACAGATATTTAAATTAGAAAGCAATAAGAAGGAAAGAGCTCCAGTGTGTGCCTCCAAGGCAGCTTCCCTTCCTGAAGCTGCTATCAGACATTTTTAAAAGAAAGAGCACCCTATCACAGATCATCTATCATCCCATCAATCATGGTTTTTTTCTGGCCTTCCACCAATGATCTCAGAACAGTGTCTGTCTGTCTGTCTGTCTCTCTCTCTTTCCTCCCTCCATTTCCATGGAAGCTAGATTAGGCTAAGAACATGACTGACCCATGTCTACACTGTGAGCTTCATGGCTGAACGAGGATTTGCATCCAGGTCTCTCCAGTCCTAGTTTAACACTCCAATCAATTGTTCTGTCTAGTCTGGTTCTCAATTTGTAGTCCAAGTCCTCGTGAACTCAAGCTACCTCAGACTACTACACGTACTAGATACTGCAGTTTATATTGTACTGTTCACAGATTGCTTCCAAAAATATGATTTGCTCATGAAAACCTCTTTCTCCACCAGGAGCAGACTGGCAACTTAACTTACAGGGAAATTTCTTGGTGGGCCACGACCTTAGGAGACCTTTGAGCAAACATAACCAAGCTCTGGCAACTCTGTTACATCCGTGGGGGTAAGTTGGCTCAGCCTCTTCATAGATAGTGGTAACTGGTGTCCATTCACCAGCTGTCTCTTCCTGCTCTGCTGCCAGTTTTTAGGAGGAGCAAGGAGTGAGCTAATACTCAGGGAGTGGTGGCGCAGGCTGTAAAAGCCTATAATATTCTATCACCGAGTAGCCATAAGGCTGTTTGAATCCCACCATGGCCGGGGTGAGCTCCCAGACCTTGTCCCAGCTCCCGCCCACCCAGCGGTTCGAAAGCCTTAGGCAAGTAGATAAATGGGTACCTGCTCTTAGAAGAGCAGGGGGCACCCTCCTCCCAAGGCGGACTGGTGTGCAGCAGCAGTAGGCGGCCGAGTGTTGGTGGCAGGAGACGAGCGGCGGCAACCCGGTGGAACATGGCAGTGATCCGACAACGGACGACAACGATAAGCAACTTGGGCGGTGATTGGCCCAGAGGACGTGGCAGCGGGCCGACGCAGCGCGGTAGGAGCCTATGGGATGGAGACCATCACTGCGATTGTCGCATAGCCGTGTGCCGTGGAAGCCAACCCAGAAAGAGTCGCTGTGGGAAGGAAGAGCTTGCCGAGATGCCATCGCCATCACCAACTCCATCAAAGAGCCAAAAGAACAACACAAAGAGAAAGAACTCCGCTGCTTGGGTGCCTAGTAGGTATTCACTTCCCCCTTTGTATTGTGGCCCTAGCTAGCTTTAAATGTCCTTGTAAACTGCTCCGAGCCTCCGGGAAGGAGCGGTATATAAATTGAATGTGTATTGCATATTGTATAATATCTACTGTTTGCACTGCTCAGCTAAGAGACCCACGTGGCCTTAGATTGTGGGGCTACTTGGCTTTTTTCAAGGCCATTTTCACTTTCCGTGTCCACGTCTCTACTCCAGGTGGGCAGCCATGTTGGTCTGAAGCAATAGAACAAAATAAAGTTCTCTACTTTATAATTAATTAATTCTCAATTGAGAAAAGAGCATGGCAGTTAGCATTTAAACTGTTTACCAATAAAGAAAATAGAGGGGTGCTCCCTAGTGGTCCAGGCTTCGCTCACTTGATTCAGAGGGACACTCACACAAGTAATAGAACTAAGCTAGTTGAGTCCAAATTAGAATCCTTGAACATTGGTATTACCTCCCTACAGCAAAAGGAGGCCCTTAAACTCACACAAACTAAATTAAGGGAAGTGGACTTCAGCAGTACATTGTGTAGAGCTCGGCATACCTGTTTGGGTCTAGCCCTTGGCCTTCCACCGCCGGTTGTGATCCCCACTTATTGCTACACTCTCAAGAGTTCAGCACTTCGTAGAGCCTTCACGTTGGCTAGACTGAATACGTTCCCATCGAATATAGTCTTGGGCCGCTTTCATGGCATCCCGTTCTCTGAACGGTTATGCGACTGTAATCAAGGTAGGGTGGAGACGATGGATCATATATTGCTAGCTTGCCCCAACTGGAGTATGGAGAGGCAGAAGTATATTATACCTATCTTGATAAAAGAAAATCTCCCCCCCCCTTCCCTGGTCAATTTCTGTTCTCTTATCTGATCGAGTGGATTCAGTTACCAAAGCAGTGGCCTTATTTCTGGCCCTGGTGGCAAAAAAAAAAGGAAAAAGGAGGGGAAAGTTCAAACCGTTCTGATTTGATGTAGTGGGTACCCGCTGGAGGATTTATCCTGTCCGACGATTCCAGCTAGTGTAATACACTCATATTGGGACAACACACCCTATTGCTTATGATTGAGCTTTTTAAAATAGTGCTGATGTTTTATTTTTTCTTTTACTGTATGAATGGTACTTTTATAATGTGTGCATAAGTGTGCTTAAGACTTCTAGTCATGTAAGCCGAAATAAAGTATAAGTATTAATTAATTGGGTTCCTTATGTTTGCAAGTTGCCTTCCTGCAAGTTCTGTAGTATCATGGACTATGAATTGCTTAAATTCAAGAATTCCTTGAAGAAAGGGATGCAAAGTTATTCAGTTTTATAGCGCAACTGACCCGCAGAAGCATCTGACATAAATCAAGAGTACAACCCATAAAACCTCTTGCATATTATTGATCTATGCCACAAAAGACTAAGCAAATATGTGTGTAGCAGCTCATTGAACCAATCTTGTTGAAGTGAAACATTTCACTCAGACTTACAGATCCAGTTCAATCACAAGCTCTTCAAGTGCGAGGTCTACAGAAGCATCCTTTAATTATGCAGCCAATTAAGATGATTTGTTTGTGGCAGAGGGACCTAATGCAGAGCCTTGTTTCCTTGCAATAAACACCTTGCACTAAGGAGCCAAATTAGCACAACTTTTTTAATTGCTCTGATTCCATAGGGAAGCAGAAAAAAGTTGTAAAGCTGCTAATTCATTAAAGCCAGTCACCTGGTAACTACGAGCACCAGCTCTTTGTAAAACTTTCACAGCAACATAAAAATGATGGTGTGTCAAAACAGTAGGCTAAAAAGTTTTTAATTTGTGAGACACTTGCAAGCCATTTCCACAGCTTCCATTTGACAATGAAATAGCAAGCTATTTGGTAAACATAATCTCAAGGACCTCCTACAAAGTTGTTAAATAAATATATAGTCAAATGAAATCCCAAGCAGGCAAAGTTTAGGGTTTCGACAATTACAGTCCCACAGGCTGGATCAAGTACTGGAGTGATTAACCCAAAGAGTGATTAACACATTGAATTCACTGCCGTAGGAGGTGATGGCAGCTACAAGCATGGATGGCTTCAAGAGGGAATTGGATAAACATATGGAGCAGAGGTCCAGCAGTGGCTATTACCCACAAGGTATAGATAGGAACTCTCAGGCTGGGGCAAGTGATGCTCTGTATTCTTGGTGCTGGGGGGGGGTCAACAGTGGGAGGGCTTCTAGTGTCCTGGCCTCACTGCTGGACCTCCACTTGGTATTTGTGGCCTCTGTGTGAACGAGTGTCGGACTGGATGCGCCATTGGCCTGATCCAGCATTGGCTTCTCTTATGTTCTTATGTTAGATCTGAGGATTACACATGTATGTGGACTATAATATAGATTTGTTTCCAAAGGCAATAGAAAGCAAAGCCTTCTTAAATGTTTATGCTGGAGTAACCTAGATCGCATCCCTGATGAATATACAGTAGAGGTGAAGAATAGATTCAAGGGTCTGGATTTGATAGATAGAGTGCCTGAAGAACTATGGACAGAGGTTCGTGACATTGTACAGGAAGCAGCAATCACCACCATCCCAAAGAAAAAGAAATGCAAGAAAGCAAAGTGGCTTTCTGATGAGGCTTTACAAATAGCAGAGGAAAGAAGGAAAGTGAAAGGCAAAGGCGAAAAGGAAAGATTTACCCAACTGAATGCAGATTTCCAGAGAACAGCAAGGAGAGATAAGGAGGCCTTCCTGAATGAACAGGGGGGTTGCAAGCATAGGGGGGATGCTTGCCTTGGTTCCACTGTCTGATGGGGGGGTCTGCCCAGGTGAACTTTCCCTGTGAGTTTGCTGTCTTATTTCTGAGCTGTTCCATAGACTCCTGTAACTGCAGCTGTCTTTTCTGGAAAGAGCATTGGAGAGACTTTTTGGGGGAGTCTGTAACTGGGACGCCAGAAATGTAATCCACCCCCAACTTGAAGAGATTGTAAAAGAGCAGGTGGCAGGGTGAGGTTCCCTGTGCATTTGGTGTGTGTAACTTGCAGGGGGTCCATTCTATATACTTTTGAACCTGTGTCTGACATGTCCCCCCAAAAAACACTTCCCTGACTTGACCTTAGTCCTGTTGGGTTCACAGTGCCACAGTGGCACTAGTTCTGCTGGGCACATTGCACTGGTTCTGCTGGGCTTGCAAAAATGCCTCCAACCTTCAGTTTCTACTGCAGAGATTCTCTGGGACTTCGATTCTGTTCTGCATGGCTTCTGTTGTCCTTGCTTTTTTGCTGTTTTTCCCTCCATAGGAGCACCTTCTTTGGGGGGCTGTAACTTGGACCCCATAAATCCAATCCTCATCAAACTTGGAGGGCAAGTAGAGGAGAGTCATCTGGAGATCTCTTGCATGTTTGGCATCTTTAATTTGCACAGGATCCATTCTATACAATCCTGACCCTCATGAACCTGTGCTTGTCATTTCCCCAGAAAATGCTTTCCTGGGGACACCTTCTTTGGGGGAGCCATAACTCGAACCCCATAAATTCAATCCTCACCAACCTTGGCATGTAGGTAGAGGAGGGTTAGCCGGATATCCCTTGTGAGTTTGGTGTCTCTATCATGCTGAGGGGTGTTCTACCATGTCACAAACCTCACAAATGAAACTGGTTTATTTGTGATGTTTCATGGTTCATGAAGCTGGCATACCATGAACCATACCACATTTTCCCAGTTCATGCCCATCACTACTCAACACCAGTTCTCTAGGTGAAATCCATCTGGTTGTCCTCATGAATTACCCCTGCATTGACCCATGTGGATCTATAAGAACCAGATCATCACTGAGACAGTACCCTAAGACCACAATTGTACCTTTAAAGATTGACTACCTCTGCAATGGTATTCCCAGTAGTCATGTATGGCTGCGAGAGTTGGACTATAAGGAAGGCCGAGCGCCGAAGAATAGATTCTTTTGAACTATGGTGCTGGAGAAGACTCTTGAGAGTCCCTTGGACTGCAAAAAGATCAAATCAGTCAATCCTAAAAGAAATCAACCCTGACTGTTCCCTGGAAGGCCAGATAATGAAACTGAAGCTCAAATACTTTGGCCACCAAATGAGAAGGGAGCACTCCCTGGAGAAGACCCTGATGCTGGGAAAGATTGAAGGTCAAAGAAGACGGGGACGGCAAAGGATGAGATGGTTAGACAGTGTCATAGATGCAACGAACATGAAATTGAGCCAACTTCAGAGGACGGCCTGGCGGGAGATGATCCATGGGGTCGCGAAGAGTCGGACTCGACTGTGCGACTGAACAACAACAACAACATCTACTTTTTACTAATACTCTACAATACTGCTACTCACATAATATAATGTTTCATGGCATTGCTCTGTTACAGCCACTTTTACGGTAGCTTTGGTCTGGTGCAGGATGTCACAATGTCTGCAGCCAATTATACATGGCAGCACAGTCCGTCTGCTAGAATGTGGGTTGTCACAGTTGAAAAATGGCAAGCATGGGAAACATTCAGCCCCCTGCCCTGCCAACAGTTTTTCCTCGTTGAAGCATCACACTCTTCCCATATATATAGAATCAGCACTGACACATGTTCTTTCACCAAGGACTTCCACTGTTTTGCATAGTTAGCTGCTCAAGCCAGTAATAGATAACACCTGACCAGAGAACTGGGGAGTACAGAGATATGTCCACTGTCAGGAACTCCCTGCATAATCCTTATACATTTGTTGCTCACACATGTTTTCTGTTGAGATGCTGAGATTTTTCAGCACAGATACCAGATCTCATTACCAAGCACTCAAAGTGAAATTTGGCCTCTGAGAGGGTGTGACTGGGGGGACAAAATTCATGGGGCCCAAGTTAGCTGGAGGGCTCCTAAAGCCCGCAACATACTGTATTCAGAATGCATCCAATTTATTTTACTTCTACTGAAGTTCTGCACTGCAGCCATTAGGGGCACAGGGAAGACAGAGCACAGTAAATAGCTGCTGCTGTACTTTCTATTCTGGGTGTGTTTCTGCAAAGTTTACTATGAGGAGGCAAACACTTACATATCCTGCTAAACTTATGAACCAAGCCAGCACTGGAGCAAGGCAAGACCAGCCAGCACAACCCATGGCTGCCCTGTAACACCCATTTGGGTGTTACTGGGCTCAGGTCTGGGACTGGTACATTCCAATATATTTATAAATGATCTAGATGAGGGGGTGGAGAGACTACTCATTAAATTTGCAGATGACACCAAATTGGGAGGAGTAGTGAACACACCAGAAGATAGAAATACAATTCAACGAGCTCTGAAGATACTGAAAAAGTGGGCAGATGTGAATAAGATGCCATTCAACATGGATAAGTGCAGAGTTCTGCATCTGGGTAACAAAAATGAGAAGCACACATACTGGATGGGGGACACAGTTCTAGGTGACAGAATGTGTGACCAAGATCTTGGGGTATGGGTGGACTTTAAGCTAAATATGAGCAGTCAGTGTAATGGACTGACAGAAAAGACTAATGAAATCTTGGGGTGTATCAACAGAGGCATAACATTCAGATCACAAGATGTCATAGTCCTGCTGTATGCTACATTGGTCACACTGCACCTGGAGTACTGTGTGCAGTTCTGGAGGCTTCACTTCAACAAGGATGTGGACAGAATGGAGCAGATGCAGAAGAGAGGCACCTAGAGACCAAGCCCTACAAGGAAAGGCTGAGAGACTTGGGAATGTTCAGTTTGGAGAAGAGGAGGTTGAGGGGGGACACTGTCACTCCCTTTTAATATTTGAAAAGCTGTCACTTAAAGGAGGGCGGAGAGCTGTTTCTATCGGCAGTGGTGGATAGGACGCAGAATAATGGGTTTAAATTAAGGGTGGAAACATACCGGTTGGATATTAGGATTTTTTTTACAGTAAGAGTAGTTCAAAATGGGAATCAGTTGCCTAGGGAGGTGGTGATCTCCCCTTCACTGGCAGTCTTCAGGCAACGGCAGGATGAATAGTTGTCAGGGATTCTTTAGGCTGATCCTGCATTGAGCAGGTTGTTGGACTAGATGACCTATGTGGCACCTTTGAACTCTATAATTCTATGATTCTTTGTATTGGTATGACAGCTAATGTCCCTTTGTAAATGCTGCTTTGCTTCTGTAGACATTAAGCTTCATGTTACATGACAAATGGCATAACCTTTTTAACATATGTCAGTAAAATCAATCCCAACAATCCCAATAGTTCTCATCCAGAACCACTATATAAATATATAATCAATGTGTCCCTGCTTTTGTGCTAGAGAAATGTAAAAGGGTAAACTGAAATAGATTTCTTACTGATGTACTTACTAAAGATTCATTGTGATATGAAGTTTTTGTGAACTACAGCCCACTTCATCAGTTGTGTCCTATAGTCATACACAATTATATGCATGTACAAATATATAATGACAAAATTAGACACATTGTTTGGATCAGGGTCATGGGGGCAGGTGGAAACCTTGCCCAGGGGCCCCATGTGGCTCTTGGCAGCCCTTGAGTGATATACCGTGTTTTCCCGAAAATAAGACACTGTCTTATATTTATCTTTTCTCAAGAAGACACACTAGGGCTTATACCACAAATGCATAGAAATCCTGCTAGGGCTTATTTTTTTGGGTAGGTCTTATTTTCGGGGAAACAGGGTAGTTTGTAGCTGGAAAAATTCCTTCCTCCACATTCACTGTTCTACCTAATCTATACTAAATGGAACCCAACCCAGACAGGTTTTTGCATGCAGAAATGGCAGTAGGGATCAGTAGGTATGTAGGCAGTAGACAGTAGTTATGGTATTCTTTCTGTGCTTGTGTGCTTTTGCATTGTTGTTGCTCAGGGCTCCTGAATATTGCACAAAAGATAATATGTGATAGAGTTGGACAAAGCCACCTATGCACCCAAACACATCAATAAGAATTCCATGAAGTAATTTGATTTGGTTTCGATTTCTGGGACACAAAATTCCGTAGAAATCTGGATGATCAAGCTTATTTTTACAGTTTCCGGTTGAAACAAGATACTCAACAGAGTCCATGTAGTTCTTTTATTACTTTGGCCACTAGGCTTGTCCAAGATGCCTTTAGTGCTGGAGGGGGGGGGTTGCGTTGAGAAATATGAGCAGAAGGAAAGGCTTAAACCCCCTTTCACCCATCTTGCAGTTCTGACCCAACAGAACATGTAAGTTAAAAAAAAAGAACAGTGACTCCAGTTTTGTGTCACATTTATGCTCATCTTTAACCATTGAAAAGAATGTAACTTGTAAGAAAGAGGCCTTCAACTAACCAAGTCTACATGGTAGCAGATCATAAGAATGAAACAGAGTTTTGCTGTTGATAGTACAGGAATCCTTGAACCAGAGTTAATGTGAAGAAAATGATCTAGACACATCTCATTAAAGGCTTATTGCTGTATTTGCATTTTTTTTTACTAATTCTCAAATAGTGAAATACAGCTGATGAAGTGTAAATTTAAGCCCTGTTCTTTTAAAGAATAAAGATTAAAGAAATGCCAATGGTATGTAAATTAAATTGAAACCTCCATGGTTCCATTGTGTTATAATTAACAGAAATAATTTTGAAATAAGTGCGTGTACTCTTGGTTGCTGCAAACATTATACAATGATGATGCAGGAAAGTGAAAAGTGGGAACAGGTAGTGCCCACTTGAACTGCTGACCTCCAGACTCCATGCCAAAACAACATGCAGTTCAGTGTATTTGAATTTGTTGCCAATATCTATGGAGTAAATTAAACTTGTGTCTCTTCTGTGGCTGGAAAATGTCAATGGACTGTTAACGTGAAAAAAGTAACAAAGTTATTTCCAGTCTTTCTTCATTATCAAATGAAGTATGACTACTGCTAGTCCTCAAATTCCCATTTTTATATCTTCAGATTGTGACTCATCTTAGAAGACATTAGGCAGTTTATGTCCGAAATTAGAAAAGCTTTAGAAAAAACATCATTCTGTTCAGGGGTCTTGTTGTAGAAAAAGAGCTGCCGGAGCTCATTAGCATAACTCATTAGCATAACTTATTTGCATATGCCACGCCCCCTGACATCACCGGAAGTGACAGAAGGCCACACCCCCTGACATCACCGGAAGTGTGTCAGAAGGCCCGGCTACTTACCCTCCTGCTTCATCCTCATTCCCAAACGGAATGAGGATCGAAGCAGAGGGCGGGGTAAAGAAGGGGGCGGGGCTTCACCACATGACCGCCCCGCCCCCTAGAGGTTCTCTTCCGGAGCTCCGTACCTGAGAGCTCCCCCCCGACTAGAGCCCTGATTCTGTTGTTAACAGTTCGTTCTCATAGTATTTGATTGGCTGTTAGTTGTACAAGAGGTTGACATTTAAAACTCATATTATTTACTCCTTACCCTGTAATTAAAAACTATATAATAAGCAGTCTTTTTAAAATACGCATTTGATGTGTCAGAAATAGGCATTTTACACATCAAGTTTCCAAATTCTTAAATGTAAGAATCATTATCATTTTCACTCAGGAAGCTTAAACCAGTTCTTGCTTCAATGTATTTGCAGTATGGATATAAAACCTACATGGGCACCTATGTATTACCAGGGCTTCTCTTCAAAGTTTCGTGTGCATGAACATTAACATAAATTACATGAGAGAGCCTCAAAAGCCACTTAAGTCCCATATATGAATGTTCTATGGACACTGTCAGAACCTCCCCCAGCCTTGGAGTGAGATGTTGCCTCCACAGAGGAGGATTCCACCAAGGTCTTTGTCATCCCAAAGTTCTAAGAACCTTTGGATCTTTAGAGTATGACCCCTTGCCCACTACATAACAGTAGAACCAGCTAGAGACTCAATGAGGTGGAGAATCAGGAACCCTCTGAGTGGATCCATCCACCTACAGAACCTCCATAGTCCCTAGGAATGATCCTAGGAGCGACAAAGGCAGTAGCTTGATCAGGGGAATGAGAGCATACCTGGTGTTTCCCTCAAACAAATTCTACTCAAGATGAGAGCACTGAACTCTGGTCCTGGCACCTCCCCAGACAGCAGGAAAGGACAGAGCCATCAATTTCTTAAGAAGACTCCTCAACTGAGAACTGACAACCTGCTCTTGTTCCCAGCCCTTGCAGGCAGCTTTGGCACTGCCCTTCTTAACTTGCTTTTCATCAAGGGAGAATAGGGACAGTTGCTCCCAAATTGGTATACTTATTTGTTTCATTTTTGCCACATCCAGATGTCACGACAACCCTCTGTTTGTCTACATTCGACACAAATGCAGCTTGTTCTTGTTGGAACATGATGGAAAACTTCCTGGTTTGGGACCCCTCAATCAAGCTCCAATTTGCCATGATGTCTGAAGTCAGAAGCCTGGGCAAACTGGGATTTGTTTCCTCTCCACAAACTGGGCTTCTAATTTTGGTTTAATTCCAGTTTAGAATTCTGGTTGGAGAGGAGGGAAAAAACCCTCATTTCCCCAGGAATCTACATATGTGGAATCATAGAATCACAGAGTCTGAACGGGTCATAGAGGCCATCTAGTCCAACCCTCTGCTCAATGCAGGATCAGCCTAGAGTATCCCTGACAAGCGTTTGTCCAGACGCTGCTTAAATGTACATCAGAACTTGACTGGGGTTTTCTTAAGCAAGGAAGATTTCACAAATCATGTTCTGTGTAGAGAGTGGAGGTTGGAAGGAGTAGACAAGAGCAAGTTGTGTTCATGCCTTTCATGACATCTGAATGTGGCCCTTTGCGTCTCTGTTCTAGTGCTCTTCATGCATTTTTTTCAGAATTTTGGACTCAGTTTCCCCCCTTTAGCAATGAATTTGAACAACTACAGTCTGCAGACTTGCATACTATGTTGTGTACACATTTTTAGAAAGAAAAAGTGGAATCAATGAGGAAGAGTAATGAGCCAGTACAAGGTGTTGTGAAACTACTGAGTTTAGGTTTTGCTACAATAAATTATTAGACAAATAGTGCATATTTCTGCTTCAGATGGCACTGTAAATTAGCTAAGTGTGAATGGATTCATGAGCACCACAAAAAGTCCAGCTCTATTTAGCATGGCTCTTGTCTTCTCCAGGGATGCCAGGAAATTGGATTTCGTTCTGGGTTTTATGACATTTAAGTAGCTCTCTTAAGACAGCCTCTCCCCAGATCTTAGGGACTGGCCTCCCTTATGTACTGTTGCAAACAAGGCTGATCTCCACAGGAAACCCTATATTTGTGCACTCCCCCCTCCCCAAGACTGTCTGCATTCGCTGCCAGAAGCCTGGCTAAATTAATCCAGTTGGATGTCAAGGTAGGGCCCCCTGAACTATCAGAAATTTCCCTGGACACTCCCATATAAGAGCAGCTCACCTGCTGACATGCTCCACAGGGCAAACTGATGAAAGATCTCTTCAGCCTCCAGAAGCTCCCTCACACCCAGGAGTAACTGACTCTAGTTTGCTGGATAATAACCTGAGGCAGCGGTTCCCAGTCCTTTGAGTAAGAGGACTCTTTTTAACATCAAAAAAGTCTGTGAACTCCCCACATGATAGTAATTGTACTATCATTATCTATTGATGGAGAAAACACATAACAAAAAGTTCAACCTGATAATGCTTAGTGTGTGTGTGGATTCACATACTCTTTTTGCAATAACTCTACATTCCCCTGGGGTCACTTGTCCCCAGGTTGGGAACCACTGACAAAAGGCTATAGACCCCTCCTCACTCTACACTCTACCCCAGTAACTGAATCCCAACCCCAGGGAAATGCATTCAAGTTACTGGTCAGCCTCTGGTGGCCCAGTCCAAGCTGGTCCTCAGTTGCAGTTCCAGGTCTTATTCAGGATGGAGAGGCTTGGCCAGTTCTATACTGCTCCACTTAAATTAACCACTTGCACAACAGTTTCTTTGGAAATTATGTGAATAAAATTGGCCATAACTTTATTGGTTACAGCTGTAATAGGCATTGGCACAGCATGGGCCCACTGGAACCAACCTGTTGGCTGAACCATCCATCAGCCGAGGTATCTGTAACCCAGCTAACTGGCATGGGTAGAGCCTGTGGGATGGCAGGTTGCCAGGGTTCACATAGACGCCTGCCCCTTCGTGAACTCCCCTGCCATCTGGCAGTGAGGGCAACCGCTGTTAGTCCTTGCGTTTGCTCGCTTCCTTCAGCCCTCACACCAAGACCCTTAAAGGGGGTCCCCACCTCTGGAAAATGGCACGCAGACCGATTTCCGCAAACGGATCCGGCCCCGTGCTGTTACCGCCAATAGTTGTGATGAAACATGCACCTGGAACAATAACAGTAAACTAACACCAACAATTCAACAAAGACCCACAAACACCCTTTGCTAGTCACTTAACCCCCTAAAACCATCCCCCAACACCGTAGGAAACGGAGGGCTGAGTGGGCAAACAGCTTTCCAGTCTCCGTTGGCCGGGTGGGGATGTCGAGTGGCCTACAACTCTTTTTAAAGGCCTCCCCTCCCAACCACCCCGTTGCATTGCCATTGGCCTGGGGATGGAGGGGAGGCACCTATTTTCCCGCTGCTCACCCAGCCCCAGCCCCCAGTGTCTGGCCAGCCTCTTCATCCCCCACCCAGCCCCACAAATGGCGGGCCTCGCCTACGCGGGCCCTTCCTGCTTGTGGTAATTCAGTTGTGCCACCAAAACATTCTGTTCTACATTCAGACATGACCCTCTGTGCACATCTTCCCTTCCAAACCCATAAACCGGGCACTTCAAACTTCACCAGCTTTGTAGCTGGTTCTTTACCTGCCCCTCCTCCCCCAACTTGGTGGTTGATTTCCCAGACCTTTGCTTTTTTATTGAATTACTGAATCATTTGCCTTGGATCTTCATAGTTAGTTTCAGTTTGGATTTTTCCTTCATTCTAGATCAACTGTCCTTCCTTATGCCCCAGACCTCAGTGAAATGGATGATTTTCTTCAGTGAAAGGCAGCATTATTTCCCCTACCCCTTTATTTTCCCATGGAATCCCATGGGCCCCACATTAGCTATGGGCCTGACCCGATCTGTAAGCAAAAGGGAATATCACATTTTCTTTTGAGATTCTTTCTCTGTCTCATTCCTCCCCCCCCATTGGAGTGCTGCATCACATCTTGACTGGGGTACACAGATCCTGAAATAATTGACAGGGTGGTGTGGTCTGACCCTACACATGTAGAGAATGCTTTCATGTTAAGAGCTTGACACATATACTGATTCGGGTAATAGTACTAGGAGAGTGACTCTATAACATCTCAACGTAACTGATTTTAATCCAGGCCAGGAACAGAACTCTGTGCCCTTGATCTGTTTTCCATCTAGGTGGGGCAAAGGACTACAGATTCTTCCCTTTCTTTGGACCGCAGCTGAAAGCAGAACTGAATGCATTGTCCTTTTGTGATAGTTTGAGATCTCAAGGAATAGATTTGTCTTTAAGTCCACGTTAATTTGTTTCACTAATAGTGACTTGTACCTATATCTGATGCTTATACAGTGAAAATGCCTTTTCTTAGAAATGACCCCTGTTTATGATTCGTGAATGCCAACTTGTAAGCTATGTATAAGCTAATATGCATCAAGCCCACTGCCTGAAGACAACTCTGTTTTTACCTGACTACAAGAGGGGGAAAACGGTTGGAAGTGCTAAGGTGAATACGTGGAAAGATGGAAATTAGGGAGCTTCTTTTTTTTAATATAAACTTTATTGAAATTTTTTTACACAGAACAAAACAATCAAAACATGCGATCAATTCCCAGATACAATATGGGATAAAAACGAAACCAGAATTTACTCGACAATTGTTAAACAGCGTTAGCAGTCTGACATGTTACTTGCAATATTGAAGTTTACCATCTCTCCTTATATATAATTGAATAAGAACATTATATATTGAACATTCTAAATTTGGCCCCTTTAGTGTATGGACGCTTGAACTGTCAGTCAGAAGACGCTGGCTGGGTTGACTGGCTGCTTTGTGCAGTCCCGCCCAGCGTTTCAAGGTCTTTTGCATATGGAAGCTGATTGGACTTCACTGCATTCCACACCTCAAACTCACCCCCCTCCCCGCAAGGCAGTTGGAATGTCAGTTGCATATGGAACCTTCAAGGTCTTTTGCATATGGAAGCTGATTGGACTTCACTCCATTCCACACCTCATACTCCCCCCCCCTGCAAGGCAGTTGGAATGTCTGGTGGTGTGTAGGTCCCAGGATCATGTTTTAAAAGCTGCCTGGGGAGATGGGGACCTCAGACAGGTTACAGTGCCATAGACTCCACCCTCCAACCCAGCTATTTGCTCCTGGGGAACTATTGTTGCCAATCTTGGCCCAGCACCCATCAAACCATTCTCTTCAACCCCCTGCTGTGCAGCACACTTTCCCCTAGGGTTGCCAAACTCCAGGTGGGACCTGGAGATCTCCCACTGCTACAATTGATTTCCAGATGACAGAGATCAGTTTCCCCTGGAGAAAATGGCTGCTTTGGAGGGTAGACCCTATGACATTATACCTGCTGAGTCCTTCCGCCCCCCCACCCCGCCCAATGCTGCCCACTACAGAATCCACCCCCCAAAACTCCAGGTATTTCCCTCCTTAGAGCTGGCAACCCTACATTCCCATCAATGCCTGTTGGTAGGCAACTAAGCTTGGTCCTGTCACCCCCCCCCCCCAATGCTGCCCTCTCCAGAATCCACCCCCCAAAACTCCAGGTATTTCCCTCCTTATAGCTGGCAACCCTACTTTCCCCTCAGTGCCTGATGGTAGGCAACTTAGTTTGGTCCAGTCACCTACTTTGGCCTTTGGGAGAAAACATATTGGGGCCAATCCTGATAGGGTTGCCAACTCCCAATGGGAAATTCCTGGAGACTTGAGGGATGGAGCCTGAAGAGGGTGAGGTTTGAGGAGGGGTGGGACCTCAGACAGGTACAATGCTATAGACTCCACCCTCCAAACCACTTTGTCCCTCATGGGGAACCATTGTTGCCAATCTCCAGGTGAGGGCTGGAGACCACTCAAAATTACAATTGCTCTGCAGAAGGGAGGGCGGAAGTCAGCTGAAGTCAAAGGGGCAGATAATGGTAGTTTGATGGTTAGCTGGGAAGGAGATGGGGTTGCCAACTCCAGGCTGGCAAATTCCTGGGGATTTGAGGGGTGGAGCCTGGAGAGGGTGGGGTTTGCGGAGGGGTGGGACCTCAGACAGGTAGAATGCCATAGACTCCACCCTCCAAACCAGCCATTTTGTCCTGGGTAACAATTGTTGCCAATCTCCAGGTGAGGGCTACAGATCACTCAAAATTACAACTGCTCTTCAGGGAGCAGAGATCAGTTCCTCTGGAGAAAAC
Organism: Gekko japonicus; assembly: GCF_001447785.1. Lineage (NCBI taxonomy): Eukaryota > Metazoa > Chordata > Lepidosauria > Squamata > Gekkonidae > Gekko > Gekko japonicus. The sequence continues at coordinate 103,671 of NW_015168146.1, read as the reverse complement.
AGTAGACTCTGTCATTATACCCTGCTGAGGTCACCACAGCAAAATGACACTGTTTGCCCAAAGCCAGAGCACTCCCCCAGAGCCTCTTTCTAGATCCCGTTGTATTTATTTCCACAACGGGCTTTACTGCTAGTTATAAGCATAAGAGAAGACTCTGGGGATTCATAGATTGAAAAGTGCTAGTTTATACTTAGCATTCTTAATAGATTCCCAATCGAATTTATCTATATTTAGCTTATGTAAAATAGGATACCAGATATTAAGTGGACTCATCACATGTCTTTCTACTTGGTTCTCAGAATGGAAGATGTTAACATTTTCTAAAAGAAATAGGTCCCAAACTTTGTGAGTCCACTGTTGAATAGTTGGAAGTTTCGTGGTTTTCCAATTTTTGGCAATTAAAATTTTTGCAGCTGTGAGCAAAATGCTGATTAATTTCTTGTCCACTTCTAGCAGAAAATTTTCTGGCCATAAATTTAACAAAATTAAGGCTGGGTCCAAAGGTATCTCACAATTTGTCATACACTTGATAGATTGAATTACTGCCGTCCAATATTTATTAACATGCTTACATGACCACCAGCAGTGTAAGTAGGTGGCTGGTTCTTGACAATCTTTCCAGCATTTTGGATTTAAATTCGGAATCATGTAGGATAATCTGGTTGGAGTTAAATACCATCGAAGAATGACCTTCATGTTTGCTTCATAGATGTAAAGCGAGTGTGACATGTTAGATTGTGTCGTCCATATGGATTCCCATTGAGAGTCTGAAATCTGGATTTGAAGGTTGGATGACCACGCTTGTTGGTAAGTAGAAATGTGAGTGGGAGTGCTAGAAAGAAGTATTTTATAAATTTTGGAGATAAGGCTTTTTTATGATGTTTTAAATATAGAAATTTTTCAAAAGATGTTAGTTGTAACTTCATTGATGATTTGAAAGGCGGTGAACAAACTAAGTGTTGTACTTGAAGGTACTCGTAACAGTGAATTGTAGTGTTGTATTTATTTTCCAATTCTGTCTTGTCTAGAAGTTTATTATTGTTGGTTAAGTCTATTAACCAACAGTCCTGCCAACCCAGCAGTCCGAAAGCCCCTCGGGGCAATTAGGTAAATGGGTACCTGTCCGTAGGAGGACAGGGGGGTACCCCTCCCTCAAAATCGGGCTCCAGCCGAGCGAGGAGTCGAGAAGCGGCAGCGACATGGTGGCGGTCAGCACGGAGGAGATGAAGAGAGGCAGCGACATCCCAAGGAGGCGGTTGGCTCGGCAGCTGATGATATGGCCAGCAGGAGGACGTCCGGAGCCGCAAGGATGTTGTGACGCCCACCATGGCTGCGCACCAGGGCCCGTAACCAACAGCCCCCGAGAGAAGTTGCCAGAGAGCCGAAAGAACAGCGGAGGCCGCGGAAGACGCACCGGAGAAAACTGGAAGAAGTCGCCCACTCACGGATAAACGAACGATCAGAGCCGGGAGGGTACCTGGTAGGGCTCCCCCCACCCCAGACGTACTGTGGCCATAGTTAGGGTTTCTGCATAGGTCTCTGCACCATGCACCGTGTAAGCCGCTCAGAGCCCTTCGGGGGTGAGCGGGGTACAAATTGAAAGTATAAATAAATAAATAAATAAACCTTGTGATGTTTGCTTCTTTCCAGTTTGCAAATTTGGAAGGGTTTTCAGCCGGAGGGAACCAGCGTTGTCCACAGAACGAACTTAACTTGGAAGAAGATGAGGTGAGTATCTTTTTTGTTTGAAACCATATCTTTAACGTGGTAAGTAGAAAAGGAGAAGAAATGTCAGAGGTAAGGTCGGAAAGCTGGGATTTCCAAAGTAAGGTGTGGAACGATTGGCATTTAGAGGTTTGCTCCTCTATCCAATTCCAGTCCAATTGAATGTCGGGGTTATATTGCCGGACTAACGTAGCTAATATTGCAGCTTTATAATAAAGTTGGAAATTTGGGTAGGCTAGGTCTCCTGAATTCCGAGGCTTGACTATGGTTTTGAATTGGATTCTTGGGGCTTTAAATTTCCAAATAAAATTGTTAAAATCTTTTTGCCATTTAATAAATACTTGATTGGATATGAAAACTGGGAGTGTGTGAAAAAATACATAAATTTAATAATCTCACACAACCATTAGGGTTCACATTGCAACTTAACCACCAATGTCAACAAAACCACCAAATTCCAATTCATACGGCATTTAAAGCAATAATAGCTCTCGAATAAAAACTGTTTTTGAATCTGTTTGTCCTTGTTTTGATTGTCCTATATCTTCTACTCGAAGGCAGCAGTTCAAACAGGGAGTGTTCAGGGTGTGACAAATCCTGCGAAATGTTCTTTGCTTTTTTCAAGCATCGAGAACTATACAATTCCTCCATGAATGGGAGAGGACAGCCAATAATCTTCTGGGCTGTGATGATAACTCTCTGGAGTACTTTCCTATCCACAGCCGTACAACTGGCAAACCAGACACAGACGCAGTATGTTAAAATGCTCTCTATTGAGCAGCGATAGAAAGACATCAGTATTTTCTCACTCAAGTTATTTTTCTTTAAAAGTCTGAGAGAAAAAAGAGCCTCTGCTGGGCCTTCTTCACCAGAGCAGCGGTGTTAGTGCTCCAAGTCAAGTTCTGCTCAATAATCAATTTAGGGATAATGTAAGTACGTATAATTGAAATTCGATCTAGCCAGGTAAAAGAGTTTGTGTTCCATTTTTTTAGGTTGGCTGTCAGCTCCTGGTGAATAGCTGTGTGATTGAATTTGATTATATCAGTTAGTGAAAGCGGGATTTTCACACCTAGGTATTGTAAGTATTTATCCGTCCACTGATATAAAAAGTTTTCTTGTAGCGATTTTTTCAGGGCTGAGGAAATAATTATCAGATAAATAATTGATATGGATATATTAATTTTCAAACCTGTAAAAGAACCAAAGTGTTCTAGAGTGGACTGAATAGCCTTTAAAGAATTATTAGGTGATGAAACATATAAAAGGAGGTCGTCGGCGAACATACTAATTTTAAATTCTTTACCCTGGTTATGGATTCCTTCAAATTTTGTATTTGCCCTAAGGGCGCAGCAAGTGGCTCCATAGCTAAAATAAAAAGCAGGGGCGATAAGGGGCATCCCTGTCGGGTTCCACGATAAAGAGGAATGGATTTTGATGAGGCTCCATTTACTAAAATTGTCATTTTGGGATGTTCATAGATTGCGTTAATTAGATTACAGAATTGGGGGCCAAAATTTAAATTTTTTAAAAGAGATGATAAATAGGGGATTTCTATAGAATCAAAAGCTTTTTGAATATCTACTGCAAATAAAGGGATTGTTGAGTTTTGTTGTGCTTAGCATAGTGAATGATGTTGAGAGTTTTTCTGATGTTGTCTGCAATATCCCTAGATGGGATAAATCCTGTTTGGTCAGAATCAATGTAATGATCAATGATATTTTTCAAGCGAAGAGCCATCATACCAGTATTGACCAAAGATATAGGGCGATATGAACCAGGGTCTGTGACGTCCTTATCCTTTTTAGGGATTAATATTAAGTTTGCATGTTGCCATGTTGTTGGCATATTACCTGAGATTTGGATCGCATTACAGGTATCTAACAAAGTTTGACTTATTGAGGGTAAGAAAGCTTTGAAGAATTCGGTGGTGTATCCATCCGGACCAGGTGCTTTGTTAACTTTCATATTTTTGACTACTTGTTCTAATTCTTGTAATGTAAATGGGGCTTCTAGAAGTTTTTGGTGGTCGTGTGATAGCTTACGAATTTGTTGTAGGGAGTTTTAAAAGGTATTGACATAGTCTATGTTCGGATTAGTGGTAGAATATAATTGTTTATAAAAAGTTTCTAGTGTATGCATGATTTCCTTTGTGGAGTGTTGTAGAATATTTTGGTTGTTTCTTAATCCATGTATGTGTCGCTCAACCTGGCGCTGTTTAATTTTCCATGATAGAAAATGCAATCTCTTAGAAGATTTTGAAGTGTTGTTTTTAAAGTAATTAAAACATTTTTTGTGAATGTCAGCTGTTTCTAGCATCTCCAATTGTTTTCTTACATTTAACAGTCGTCTATAAATTTTTGGACTACCAGTAATCTTATGTTTACTTTCTAACGTTTGAATGGTCTGTAAAAGGTCGTTTTTGATTTTCTTTTTTTCTCTATTACAGGTTGCTACCAAAGCTATGCAATGACCCCTGATATAAGCTTTCAAGGTCTCCCATAGTGTGGCAGCACTAACGTCATCTGTTTTATTTGTGATAAAAAATTCTTTAATTTGTTGATGTAAAATTTCTTTTAATTTGGGTTCATATAATAAAATTTTATTGAATTTCCAGTTGTGGCTGGATGTGTGTTGATGAATAGATTTAGTGGAACACTGAACAGGTGCATGATCTGACCAGAGCTGTATGCCAATTTTAGATGATGTGACCCTCTGGCACAGTGAAGAAGAAATAAATAAATAGTCCAACCTGGAGTGTCACTTAAAACGCATTGAATAATATGTATAGTCACGTTCATTTTTGTGCTGGAGTCTCCATATGTCTTGAAGATCGTATTTGTGGAAGAGGGTCTGGAAAACTGAAACAAAAAAATTGGTTTTTTTCAATTTTTTAGACAGTGGTAGTGAGGATCTATCCTTCATGGGGTCCATTAGATAATTGAAATCCCCTCCCCATGGGTCATTTCATAGAAAAAGAGCTAGGGGAACTCATTAGCATAACTCATTAGCACATGTCACACACCCTGACATCACCGGAAGTGTGTCATAAGGCCACACCTCCTGACATCACCAGAAATGTGTCATAAGGCCACACACCCCACCCTAAACGGTCCGGGTCGTTGCCGCCGGCCTTGCAGCTCCACTGCCGAGCCCCAGAGGTGGACCCGCAAGGCTGGTGGGAGTGCAAGGAAGCCCTGCGAAGGCCCTCCCTGGCCCCAGGCAGGCAGGGGTGGGGAGAGGCAGGGAGGAAGCAACTTACCCTCCCTCATCTCCTGCCTCCTCCTGGCTGAATGAGGGCCGGAAGCGGGGCGGCCGGAAGCAGGGGGCGGGGCTTCATCATGTGCCCCCCCGTACCTCACTCAGGGGAACTGTGTTCCCCCGCGATCCCCCCAAAATGACCTCTGCCCCTCCCATTATTAAGAGACCCGTGGCGAATTGTTTCAATTTGGCTAACGTGTTGGTTAAAAAATGCATTTGGTTATTGTATGGAACATACACGGTAGCTAAAGTTAAGTTTTCTTCTTCCCTACGACCATTTATGAAAATAAAACGTCCTTCTTTGTCAATGTGTGTATTGTCAATTGTAAAATTAGCATCTTTGGAAATTGCAATGGCCACTCCTCAAGATTTACTAGAGCCATGAGATAAGATTTGAGATGTAAACCAATTTGTAGGGAGAGCTTTCAAACCTTTTTAAATAAAAGTCTCTTGAAGAAAAGCAATTTGTATCTTTTCCTGCTGGAGGAATTTGGCAATTCGTTTGGCCTTAATGCAATTATTCAAACCTTGACAGTTCAAAGTATAAACTTTTAAATCATTCATAGTGATTTAGGTGGGCTAACTTTTTCCCCAGACTGTTATTGTCTCTAGTAGATATGATAATGAATAACTGTAATAACATGAAAAAAAACCAAACCATTTTGTTGAACCATATTACAGATTTTTATAACAAGAACTATCCCATATCGATAACTGGGAACTGTGACATTGAAACAAACCCCCCTCCCCCTTCCCCCCTCGAGCCCCCGATTACAGTGCAGAAAAAATTCAACGTTAAAACAGTGAGAACATTGGTAACTCCCACCCTCCCTCCCCCTTTTCTCCAAAAAACATAGTCTCGGTGTGAGAAAACTAGTTTCTCACTGAGCCATAAAGGTTCAGCCCTAGAGACTAAAAGATACATAACAAGTGCATAGGTTACCATTAAATTGCTTATGAAAAGAGGTCTGAGAAGATGCTTCCTCAACTATTTTCTCCCCCTCCCCCTAATAAGTGGATAGCTCTTTGGTGTAACGATCTAAGTGGTTGGTTAGCATGAACAAAAATGTTCGTATAAAAATACATGTGATTTGAAGAAAACTCTCCGGCGCGTTGGAATTTTGCTCCAACGAGGTGGTGTGGCTTGTTCTGGTCTCTTGCGTTTGCGGTCCGCGAATTCGTTTTCCATTTCTTCAGATGTATACACCCTGAGTGCTTTCAGCAAGGCTGTTCCTGTCTCAATGTCGGCTGCCTGGTGTAGGGTGCCTTTGTGGTGTACCTGTAGATATCCTGTAGCCACCCAACAGTATTTGATTTCATGCTCGGTGAGTTTTGCTGTGATCGGTTTCAGAGTACGGCGAATCTGGAGTGCTTCTGGTGAGACATCGGGAAAGATGTTGATTACTTCATTGTTGTAACGGAAGCTTCCGGCCATTCGTATTTCTTGCAAGACTCGGTTCTTGTTTTTGAGGTCGAGAAATTCGGCAATTATGTCGCATGGACCTTTGCGCTTGTCTTGATTTATATTGCCTAGTCTGTAGGTTCGTGTTAGCATCGGCTCCATTCCATCGGCGAATTCGATACCGTCGCCTAGCCAGGAAGCCAGAAAGATAGTGAGGTCTGCTTCTTTTCCCGCGTTCTCAGGAAAGCCCCGGAACTTTAATTTTTTTCCCTAGAGCGATATTCAAGCAGCAAAATGCGCTCTTTTGCCCAGGTTTCGGCATCTTGGAAATAACGGATGTCATCATGATTTGCAATAAGGTTTCAATCGCTGTTTCTGCCGTCTGGGCGACTTGTTGCATTACTTGCTGCATATTTTCAAGCTTGTCTGAGAGCGGTTTGATTAATTCGTTAATACTAAGCAGCATTTCCACTCTAAAGTCTTTGAATGCGTCTGCAAAGTCTTTTTTGTTGAAAACTGAAGGTCTCTGATCTGGTGGATCATGTTCAGCTGCCAATTTGTTTGTCGCCGGAGTTGAGCTTACCGGTTTCGGGTTGATGGTAACGTTCTGGAAAAAGGTCTTCAATTGGGATGAGGATATCTTGTTAGTGTTGTGGCGGGTTTTGTCTGTTTTTCCCATGCCTTTTCGGTCAAAGAGCATTTGTTAAAGTCTTTGATTTAGGAGGAGAGATGGGAGGTAGTGAGGGAGCTCTTCTAATCTGCGTCCGCCATCTTCGAGACCGACACTCCGCCCCCCATTAGGGAGCTTCTTGATGATTCCCTCCGCTTTGTGTGTTTCAAATGAGCTTATTTTCAAAAACAAAAACTTTGTCCCTATGAACCTTAGCCATCTCTTCTTTTTTTCATACATCAACCACAAGTGCACATAACCTTTCAGTACTCAGTGTGTGGTACCTGCCACTGCAGGCTATGTGAGCTGATCATGCAGCCACTTTAGTGGGGGGAAATGTAAATCTCCTGCCAGGGTAGTGGAATTTGAAGATATCTAAAGGACATTTCAATTTGAACCAGGCATGCAAAATCTAAAGGACACACCAGCATGCCTGCATCATCAACATATTTGTACAGAAAATGTTCCTGGAAGAATACTTTGACTAGACCACTTTGAATAGAATACTTTGAATATAGACCACTGATCTGAAAATGCCCCAACAGATAACAGAAATCACTGAAATCCCAAATCTACTTTTTATTTCAAATTAAGTGGAATTGAAAGGGATGACTCATAGAAAAAAATGTTTTCACAGTTCAAGTCTATGTCAAGATTCTCCAAAGTGGATTGTCCAGTCTCTCTGGAAGAGAGGCAGGAACTAATGAACTGCAAACCAGAGGGGAAACTGGACCTGCCTGGTCCTGCCAAGTCATTGTTATTCAGATTGAAATTTAGCATAGGACTGGGATTAAGATGTGGTCAAATAGACAACAAATGGAAGGCAAAGAAATTGTATTGATCTGAGACAAGCAAATGGAGAATACTACAAGATAGGGCACAAAAGCATTTCAGAGTGTTCTTTGAGTAGGATAAGGTTCTATGAACATTTGTAGAAGTGTGAATTGCTCATACTTTCGCCCTGAGCTTCTGATACAGCATGTGAGTCAGGGCTGGTGTTTACTACATACTTACAGCTGTAGCCAGAATGTTGACTGGAGTGGGTTGTAGGGACCATGTCATTCCAGTCTTGTTCCATCTACACTGGCTTCCAGTTTGCTTCTGGGCTCAATTCAAGTTGCTGGTATTGACCTTTAAAGCCCTGTATGGCCTGGGACCAACATAACTTAAGGACCACCTCCTCCCATATGAACCCACCAATACACTCCGGTCATGTTCAGAGGCCCTGCTTCAGTTGCCCCTACCATCTGAAGCTACAGAAGTGGCAGTCTGTCAAATCGGGGAGTTGGAGTGCTTGGTGTCGGAGGGAAAAATAGACATTGTGGGTATTTCTGAAACTTGGTGGGATGAGGAAAATCAGTGGGACACAGTGATTCCCGGTTATATATTATATCGGAAGGATAGGGGGGGAAGGGTTGGAGGTGGGGTAGCTCTGTATGTCAGAGAGGGTATAAAGTCTAGAAAGATTGAGAGGCTAAATGAATTGGATTCGCTTCTGGAAGTTCTATGGGTTGAAATAGGGGGGCCAAAAGGAAACTTAACACTGGGAGTTTGTTATCGCCCACCAGATCAAAAGATAGAGGAGGATTATAAAATGATGAATGCCTTAAAGATAGCAACTAGACAAAAACACTGTGTAATAATAGGTGATTTTAACTACCCACACATTGATTGGGTCAATATGTGTTCTAGCCGGGAAAAAGAGATTGAGTTTCTAGACACTCTAAATGACTGTGCTATGGAGCAGATGGTCACGGAACCTACCAGGGGAGAGGCGATCCTTGATTTGGTCCTAAGTAACACTCAAGACCTGGTGAGAGATGTAAAAGTGATTGCACCGCTTGGAAACAGTGATCATAATGTTGTTGAGTTCATCATTTGTACAAATAGAGAATTGGCCAAAAAGACTCACACAACCATTTTTAACTTTAAAAGGGGTAATTTCTCTGATATGAGGGGACACGTGGGGAGGAAACTGAAAGGAAAAGTAGAAAGGGTCAAAACAATTGGGGAAGCTTGGGATCTATTTAAAACTACGATCCTAGAAGCTCAAAAAATATATATTCCGCAGGTTAGGAAAGGCACAAACAGGTATAGGAAAAAGCCTGCATGGTTAACAAACAGAGTAATGGAGGCTGTAAAAAGTAAAAAGAATTCCTTTAAGCAGTGGAAAGCTAGTCACAGTGAGGCTGATAAAACGGAACACAGGCTATGGCAAATAAAATGCAAGTCTGAGGTCAGGCAGGCAAAAAGGGAATATGAGGAGCATATAGCAAAAAACGTAAAAACCAACAATAAAACTTTCTTCAAATACATTAGAAACAGGAAACCAGCCAGGGAGGCAGTGGGGCCCTTGGACGACCAAGGGGTAAAAGGAGTATTGAAGGATGATAGGGAAATGGCTGAGAAGCTAAATGCATTTTTTGCCTCCGTCTTCACTGTGGAAGATGAGAAGTGCTTGCCCACTCCAGAACCACTGATTTCAGGAGGGGTGTTGGAAGACCTGAGTCAGATTGAGGTGATGAGAGAGGAGGTCCTAAAACTGATAGACAACTTAAAAACTGAAAAATCACCAGGCCCAGATGGCATACATCCGAGAGTTCTGAAAGAACTCAAATGTGAACTTGTAGATCTCCTGACAAAGATATGTAATCTTTCCTTAAAATCTGCCTCCATTCCTGAGGATTGGAAGGTAGCTAATGTCACTCCCATCTTTAAAAAGGGTTCCAGAGGAGATCCGGGAAATTACAGGCCAGTCAGTCTGACGTCGATACCGGGTAAATTGGTGGAAACCATTATTAAGGAAAGAATTAGTAGGCACATAGATGAACAAAACCTATTGAGGCAGACTCAGCACGGTTTCTGTAAGGGAAGATCTTGTCTCACTAACCTGTTAGTGTTCTTTGAGGGGGTGAACAAACATGTGGACAAGGGGGATCCAATAGATATTATTTACCTTGACTTCCAGAAAGCTTTTGATAAAGTTCCTCATCAAAGGCTCCTAAGTAAGCTCAAAAATCATGGGATAGAAGGACAAGTCCTTTTATGGATCAAAAACTGGCTAGTTCATAGAAAACAGAGAGTGAGTGTAGGTGGGCAATTTTCTCAGTGGAGGGTGGTAAGCAGTGGGGTACCGCAGGGATCAGTACTTGGTCCACTGCTTTTTAACTTGTTCATTAATGATTTGGAGATGGGAGTAAGCAGTGAAGTGGCTAAATTTGCGGATGATACAAAGTTGTTCAGGGTGGTGAAAACCAGTGAGGATTGTGAGGCACTCCAAGGGGATCTGTCAAGGATGGGCGAGTGGGCGTCAACATGGCAAATGGGGTTCAATGTGGCCAAGTGCAAGGTGATGCACATTGGAGCCAAAAATCCTAAATATAAATACACATTGATGGGGTCTGAACTGGCAGAGACTGAGCAAGAGAGAGATCTTGGAGTTGTAGTGGATAACTCACTGAAAATGTCGAGACAGTGTGTGACTGCAATAAAGAAGGCCAATGCTATGCTGGGGATTATTAGGAAGGGTATTGAAAACAGATCAGCCAATATAATAATGCCCCTATATAAATCAATGGTGAGACCTCATTTGGAATACTGTGTGCAGTTCTGGTCACCACACCTTAAAAAGGATATTATAGCTTTGGAAAAAGTGCAGAAAAGGGCAACTCGAATGATAAAAGGGTTGGAACACTTTCCCTATGAGGAAAGGTTAAAGCGCTTAGGGCTCTTTAGCTTGGAGAAAAGACGACTGAGGGGTGACATGATCGAGGTTTATAAGATTATGCATGGGAAAGAGCAGGTAAAGAAAGAGGTACTTTTCTCCCTTTCTCACAATACAAGAACTCGTGGGCACTCCATGAAACTGCAGAGCGGTCGGGTTAGAACGGATAAAAAAAAGTACTTCTTCACCCAAAGAGTGATTAACACATGGAATTCACTGCCACAGGAAGTGGTGGGTGCCACAAGCATGGACGGCTTCAAAAGGGAATTAGATAAGCATATGGAGCAGAGGTCCATCAGTGGCTATTAGCCACAAGGTATAGCTAGGGGCTCTGGGGCAAGTGATGCTCTGTCTTCTTGGTGCTTGGGGGGGGGTCAACAGTGGGAGGGCTTCTAATGTCCTGGCCCCACTGCTGGACCTCCTGATGGCACTGGTATTTCTGGCCACTGTGTGACACAGAGTGTTGGACTGGATGGGCCTTTGGCCTGATCCAACATTGGCGTCTCTTATGTTCTTATGTTCTTAAATCACAAACTGCTTTTGACCCTCTACTCATATACATTTTCAGATGTCAGGTGGCATTTCCTTAAGCTCACAAAAGTAGTTTCATGGTTTTTCATGTCCTGGCCCATGTTTATGTAAGAAATGTGTTGTTGTATGTTACTATCCATTTCTCAGTTACTGACGTGATGGGAAATTAAGCACTTTGGCCAACATTTATTTATTTATTTAAATTACAAAATTCATACCCTGCCTTTCTACTTGAATCAGGGTCACCAAGGAAGCTAACAGATTAAAAATTTACAAAATAAAAGCACATCTTTGAAGCGTTACAACCAATCAAGAACATGCCATTCATGTCTTAAAATAAACAAAACCACAACCAAGCAAAAATAATTCAAACACTTAAAACACACATATAATACAATAAAATCTAGAGGTAGGGTAGAAATTTCCAGGATGCCATCATTATGGACTCTATTTGAGTCTTTTGTTTTATTAAATTGCTCTGTAGAATTTTAATTTTTATATGTTCTTATGGCATCATGCCCTTATGTACATCAGCCAGCTAAGGTGATTAACAAATGTAATATAATAATAATAATACATCAAAATGACAAAAACAGAGCAGAAAGGAGGGATCACTGAAGGAACACCAAATGTAGGACTACCAGCACGCTACCAAGTGGGATGGGGTGCTGCCATCAGTTATGGTATGATGTCACTTCAGTTTCTCCCCAGAAGTGATGCCACGCTTCTCTAGGAATTACTGGAGACTCTATGGTAAGTGTGCTGGTGGGCACATAGCAACTCTACTCACCCTCCAAAAAAATCTTCACTCACTGGCAGAAGATGGCAACAGAAAGGGGCAGGTAAGTTTTTCTGGGGAGAGAGTTCCAGAGTTTTGGTGCCACAGTTCAGAAAGTCCTTTCCTAGGCTGCCATATGCCTAATCTCAGAAGACTGGGGCACCTGAAGCAAAGCCTTGGAATATGACCACAGGTAAGGTAGGTTCAAGTGTCAACTACTCTTTATCACTGATGCAATTATATTTCAGCTAGTTCAATCCATGTCATATCCTTTTCAATGAGCTCAACTGGCCTATTCCACCAGAATGGTCCTTAAGGAGAAACCTGAATGTTACATACCAAGGGCATCAGTTCCATAAATTAATCCTCACTTTTGCCTAATTTTCCACCGAGTAAAGAAAACCTAGCAGTAATTATGGAATAATGGAGTTGAGAGATATCCAGCCTATTCTGGCCTCTGTCCTTTAAGCTGACATTTTAATTTCACTGCCTGACATTTAGCAAATCCTTAGGGATCTTGAACAACATAATGATGAAAATAAATGCCCATAAACTAAGATGACAACCTAAAACTAGGTTACTTGTGTATGACTCATGTATACTACTATGGTATTTATAAGTAAGCATGTTTAGGATATTGGCACCAGTATTTTTTTCATCCTGTACAATTAGAATAACTAGCTATGGTTTTATATCTGTTTTCAGAATCTGGCATAAATCTTCAACAAATTAGAATTTAATATAAATGCAGGATAATATGAAATGCAGAAAACTCATAAACATGATCATGCCAGAAAGTTTATTTGTACTAACATTACCCTTGCATACAATGTTGTCAGAGTAGGCCAGCTCTTCTCTCTTTCACATATACCTAATAAAAGATAGACTATTGCAATAAACTGAAGCAATGGCTCTAGGATGTGTTTGCAGATATTCTCCAATAGGATCATACTCCTGCCAACAACTTGCAACAAATCCTACAGGAACAATTATAAGGATTTCATATTCACTTGGCACAATGGCATATGAAAATTTTCTGTAATGCTAATTACTGTAGTTGCAATTTTGGAGCCAAAAATGTCAGTACCTAGCATTCAATTAGTCCATAGCAGAATTTTTAAAGTGACCTTTGTGTACTAAAGTGATTTTTCTTTCTGGAGGGCATTTTTGAACCCTTTTGTAAGATATGGGCTGGATCCAATGCTGGTTTAAAAACCAACCATAGTTTCACATTGTATTTCAACTGAGCCAGTGCATTCAATTTAAACTAGGAAATTCTTGTCATCAACGAATTTTAGTATGGCTTTGGGAAGTGCAGTTATCCATCAGCAAAACCCAAATAATAATGACAGACTTTGCATTGGTGCAGGGGAAAGGGGATTGGGCCAATTGAGAAGATAATGACTGTGACCATTTTGCACATTGAGCATGCTACAGAAATGCTAAATATCATGAGAAATTCATGACCTTCTACTTTTACTAGTACTATCAATGGCACAATTAAGTCTTCCTCATAATGACACAATGTCTGTAACATTTGCTTATTTTTATGTAATGCTTCTATTTGGGAATGGAATCATGTTCACTGCAAGCAAATGTTCCAAATTTTAGTGTGCTCAATTCAGATATCACAGGATTATTCCTCAAACTAACTAGAACTTGATATAAATTCACAGTCTGAGGATAAAGGCAGAACAGTGTGGGAGATTTCTTTTTTGTTCAGTTTTATCTTTTGTTCAGTTTTTGCCAAAATTTGCCTTTTATTCTATCCCCCCCATCAGACAGTTCCTTTGTAGAGAAGTTACGCACTGTTCTACCCTGTGGAGAAAATTAAACACAAGTTTCTGGCAGTTCCAGCTCCACAGTGCATTCTAGACACTGAAATGTGCCATGCTGTTTTTAAAGAAGTCTATAGTGCAGTTTCTCAGATGGCAGAAACTGTGACTTTTTTGAATGCAAAAAATCTGTCAAGTAGAGTGAAAGTTGCATGAAGTTGCTTGTTAATCACAAGACTGAACTAGGATCCTAGCTACACGGCAACACCACATAACATCAGAAATGCTCCACTAAACTCATCATGTAGTAAAGTCCTGGGTCCAAATATCAAACATGGCCAAGTAAAATATAGTCAAAAATAGGCTTGCTAGCTTGAGGCTAGCAACTGGCTGGAGATTCACTGTATATTGGGAGGCATTGTTGGAGGTAACACAGTGATATCACTTCATTTGTGACCGGGAAGTCAGTGACACTCTAGCATTCTGTCAAATCCTTTATGGTTTAACCGTTTGGGGTGAATGACATCACTTATGGGTTGTGCTAAGAGTGACATCGCAGTGTTGTCACATGGCTGATTGCCCCCCATTTCTCATAATATTTTTCCCCAGCACCCAACTGAATGACAACAGGAAGGGCCAAAAGAGGGCAGGAAGTTTTTTGCTGAAGTGGAAGACCTGGAAAGCCTGGTTAGAAACTATTTATTACATATTTGGCCTCTATCCAGGGAGGAGTTGGGAGAAGATTCTGCTATTTAGCAGTAGCTGAACAACATCTTGCTCAGTGTGGTTTCCTTTCTGCATAAAGGTAAATAAGGCCTGAGTATGCCCAGAGGTGCTAGCTGAAGGGCTCTTGTCCTTTGGCTCTTAGCCTGAGGATTGGGTCTAGAGCTGAAGGTCAGCCAGCAGAAAGAGAAGACCCACTTGATCATCGGATGCCTCTTCTCCCTTTGTTTGGTTTGTTGTTTCTCTTTGCATGTTGTTAGCTGCTTTGGGTCTCTATCAGGGAGAAAGGTGGAATATAAATATTCTGAATTAATGAATTGATAAAATAAATTGTCCTCCCATGCTTTTAAGGAGTTCAGGGCTGTACAGATAATTCCCACTTCCTTCTTCACAATATCTCTTCAAGACAGATTCAGCCCAAGGTCACTAGTGAGTTTCATTGCTGAGTAGGGAATGGAACCCAGGATCTAGTCCAATATTCTAATCCCCACACTGCACTAGCTCAGTACACTATGGCATTCTTATGATTGTTGTTCTTATTAGTCTGCTACTACTGTTGCCACCTCAGGTGTCTTAGTTTGCTCTTACTTTCCTTACAGTTAGAGAGTTCTGCCTGCATTGTTTAAAAAAATAGCCATTTTCTAGAGAATGTTCTGTCTAGGGTTGCTATCCCCCCTGATGGGTTTCCCCCCCTGCTTTCGGGACCCCCAATCTGCCACCACCAAGCTGGCTGGTGGGGGGAGCCCTGCCCCTGAACAACCTCATCCAGGCTGACATGCTCAGTGTGATGACATCACCCAGAGGTGATGTCATCACACAGGGCATGTTGGAGGAGAACGCTCTATCATTTGAGAAAAAAACTCTATAGTTACCACAGAGGTTTTTCCTCAAATGATAGATCATCCCCCACAATGTGCCCTGTGCGATGATGTCACCTCCGGGTGACATCATTGTGCTGCACATGTGAAAAGCCCCAGAAGAAGAAGAGAACCCCTCCCACACTGGAACATGGTAAGGACCTGTCAACCCTAGTTCTGTCTGTTTAATGTGTACACCACAGAAATGTTTATGTAGCAACTTAAAACTTGTTTGAAAGCCCTTTCATTTCTGTAATTTGATTAATACATGCTATATAAAAATGAATATTGCCTAACAATGTGATTTATTTCAGAGAAAACATATTTAGCATTGCTGTTTTGCCATGAGATATACTTTATTTTTCTTTCTGAAATCTCTTTACATCTCTGTTAAGCTTGCCCACCCGGAAATATACTTTGCCCCTACTGTGCCTCCCCAGAATTTTTCCCCCTGGTGGCATCACTGGATGGGAAGAGGGGATCCTGTTTTCCCCATGCATTTTTTTTTTGACCAAAAATGTTATACTGGGGCATTATTTGCTCACACATACACTGGTGCCATTTTGGGTCAGAAGAAAGTTGTGGGAGGGGAGCCAGGATCCTCTCTTACTTTGCGCTACAATGATTCCAACCACATTTTAGGCCCCCATGGCAACAGTTTAAAGGAGTTCCTGGATCAGACCTCAATCTTTAAAATGTTAGCATGTCCCTAGGATGAACCTGGAGATGTCCATCTCATCTTGTTTGGCTCTAAAACAAGGACTAATGTAGTGTATCAGGCCCTGACAGGGCCGGGCATGCCTGGACTTGTCCAGGCACAAATACCTCTAGCTTCAGACCAAAAGACAATGGGCAAGTAGGATCCTAGCCAGGCCCAATGAAAGGGGTAGGGCCAGGCCAAGAGGCCAATAGGTCTCTTGGTTACTGTAAATAGCTTATCGGGAGTGGGGTGTGTGTGTTTTGGTGGTGGGTTTCCCTGAGGGAATATAAGCCGGCCTGCGAGCCAGTTAAAGTGTCATGTTCCTGACTAAATAAAGGTATGCTTAGCTGAAATCACTCTCCGTGTGCATACTTTTCAACTAACAAGAAAGGGAGTCTTTGTCAGCTTTTAGCTACAAAACTTATAATGCTGGGTCTGCCTCACAAGGGAAGCATGATGACCGGAGAATCCTTGTACGTTTTGAATTAGGTAGAAATGGTACTTTTGTGTTGCTTCTAATCTCTGGGTTTCACTTCCCCAGGTCTCTTGTCTATCTGTGTGTGCTTAGAAGAAACTTTTAAAAATAGGATATTCACCCTGAGAGACTTTTTTTAAAGCTAAGCTTCCTCTATCTGCTCTGTTCACACTACGTAACATCTAGAAAAAGCAGAGAAAAGTCTTTCTTTCTCACACTCAACTCCATGCTGGCAGCTGAGATTCAAGGGCTGTTCCAGGGCAGTCAGTCAAAGTCACACAGACAGTTGGTCATTCAAAACGTAGCTGTTGTACCAAAGAGCAGAGGGTCGAAAGGTGCTGGGGTCATGCAGGAATCTTATTTACATTTGCACCCCCCACAATGCATTTGCAGTCCTTCATAACAGCAATGTGACACACTCGCACCAAAGTGTACAGGGTGCGTGTGGAGAAAAACAGCCAGATAGCATCCCACCTCAGCCCTGACTTGACTCCTCTCCACCCAGTGAGCTACGGTCTGTGGGGAGTGCAGAAGGACCTTATTTGGAGCAGGCAGGCAGGGGAGCAGTAGCAGTCCAGAGGGAGGAAGACAACCCAGCCAGGAGAGTGGCAGGACCATAGTGGAAGCAGGAGGAGGCAGCTGCAGCAAACAAGGCGCAGCAGCACCTGAAGTGCTTGCTGATGACCTCGTTGGCTGGTGCTGGCTTACCAAACTGGCTCTCTACAGGAAAGAAACAGAAAGAGAGAGGGTGCTGTGCCTGACTGTTCTCCCACATCTACAGTATAACAGGCAGCAGATGTCACAATATTGGCTGCTGTTGTATCCTCTGCCAGATCTGTAATCTTTTAAGGGTATTTAAGCATCTAAATGCCTGCAGGATTCCAACCCTGTTTAGCAAATCTAGGTAGCTGGTAAAGGCTTTTGCTGGTTGTATCACAAATGCTGTAGTGGTAGTGGTGTTAGTAGTAGTAGTCATCAAGGCTGTAAAGAGAAGAGTGTTCAGAAGCTGCAGCTAGACTGCTGGTTGGGGCCAGTGATCAGTATGATGTGATCCCAATATTACAGCAATTACTCTAGCTTTTGATCCACTCCTGAGCCAAATTCAAGGGGTTGGTTTTGATCTTCAAACCCCTATGTGGCTTGAGCCCAGGGTATCTAAAGGAATGTCTTTTCCCATGTATTCCTGCTCAGGTACTATGATCATGGAGGAAGGCCCTCTTGACTGTCCATTGGCCAAAGAAGCTTGTCTGGTGGGTACATGAGGGAGGGCTGTTTCAGTGGCAGCCCCACAATTATGTAACAAGCTGCCCAGGGAGGTGCGCCTGGCCCCCTCACTCTTGACCATTAGGAAGCTGCTGAAGATGGTTTTATTCATGATGGCATCTGATTAATTTCAGTTCTTCTGCCTACCAGCAGTTTTAAATTGTTGATTTTAAATAAGTGGCTTTATGGATTTTATTGTGTTTTGTTGCTAATTGTATTATAAGCAGCCTTATGTTCCTGTAAGGTGGAAAGGAGGCTAATAAAAGTTTCAGATAAACTATATAAATAAAGTGTTACTTCCTTACACATCTCCCCAGTTCTGCTGAAATATGACATACCATCTATAGCTATTCCCAGTCAAACGAATGCCTGGGATTTCAGGTTGTGTGTCTTAAACCAATCAACAGCTTTATGAGCATGGATGACTTGTCAGGGCTCATGTGCACAAGAGAATGCAGGGTAGCTTCATGTCACAGCCTGACATTTGTCGCCATCATCCTTACCGATTCTGGAAGCCACAAGGGCTTTACTGCTTGATCAAGAGCTCTTTCAGTTGTAATGGCTAAATCAACATGTTCTTGATCATCAGGATGGTTTTAAAATTGTCATGGCCTTTCCTTGGCATACAGGATTTGATACATTCATCTATAAAATGAAGTGGAAAAGGAGATTTATGAGTTCATACCTTTTTAGTATGAACGAGGCTTTGCAGAGTCTCATAAGAACATATGAGTAGCTGTGTTGGATCAGACCAGTGATCCATCTGACCCAATACCCTGTTTCCAACAGGATTCAAACTCAGACACAGCTGTACTTTCTAGCAGACATAAAGTGAGTCCTTAGGTACTGGATTCTAATATAGCTTGCTGAACGACTCTGTCCCCCAAACTCAGGTGAGTCAGGTCTCACAGGGAGGATCTGCAGAAACCCATGTGCAATCAGACAAAATCCATATGAAGAAGCACTGATGTTCTGTAAGCCAATTGGTTCCACCCTTAGAACAAGAATTACATGAAAGTAATTTTCATTTATGTATAGGGTCAACTGCTTGCCAATTAAGTGAATGCATATTGTGGCAAGTTCAATATAGTGTCCCATTTATGCAACAGTATGCCATTACAGCATAAATGAACGAGTATTATTTCTCCCTCTGAATAGGTTACATGATAATCATTTATGGACCTGCATAGTGTAATTATGTTTTCAGACATCAGTTCTAGAATCCTCATTTCTAATTTAAGATTAACAATTTTATCTCTGCACTGTAAACTGTACCTTTGGAGGGCAGGATTTCATTAACTTGATTATATTTTGAACTCATTAGGAGGAAGAAAATAGTTTAATGGTTCTTGTAACACATCATTATAAAAAGTGTTAAAACCCTCTAAAAATGCCTGGAATCAATTGCTTGCTTATTTTCTTCTTTCCTAAACAGCATGGAAGAAAAGTTTCCTTTCTTGACTGTCTAAAAAGTCAGTCTCCAAAGGCCCAGTGGATTTGGTCTATCTATAAGTCACATTAATTTTCTTTCTCCTCTTTTAATACCTTGAGGTACTTGTTCTGCTTTCAAAAAAGCTGCCCTTATCCAATCAATAAAAGTATAAGGAGAGAATATGAATCTTTCAAAATCGATGGTGCATATAATAATTACATGACTGATGGTTGAGAAGTTTGCTCCATCAAAGCAAAAAGGCTGATCTCGAAAGCCTTTATAAACTAGGAGAAAAGCATGGAGTTGTAGCCAGATCTGCCTTTTCATGAAGTAATATCAAGGTTTGATACAGAAGAAATACATTCAGCCTTTAATTTTTACTCAGTTTTCACAAGAAGTGAAACTCTTGGAGGAATTTGTGATGGTCAAAGGTTTAGATTTGGTTGACATGCATGAAGCTTTCAATCCCATTGCTTACTTTTTCTTACAGAACAGTGTCCAGTACTGGCAAATAAAATGAGTCCAACCCCAAAGCAAATGCATATTTTAGAAGCAGTACTTGCCTTCTGAAGGCTATTGCATCAGGGCCTCTGGCAGTGCAATCTTATGCAGAGTTCCTCGAGTTTAAGTCCATTGAAATCAATAGACTGGAGGAACTCTGCAACAGTCTGAGCCAGGCCAAGGGTATTCTTGTTCTGGCAGGCTATCCAATAGTCCAGTCAAAGACTTCCAGTGCTATCCCTGAATTTGCACTTATACTCTCATAAATGAACAGCAATTGAAGTAGAAAAGTGAACATATAGTGCAATGGAAGGACTACTTGCAGGATCCCTAGTCATGCTTTTGCTACCTACCAGTCAATAATGCCCACATTGCCCTTGTAGGGGAGGCAACTATCAGCAACTGCCTTAATGATGTGGATTTAATATCACAGCAGACAATTTCATGGCTTTGATTCTTTAATGTAATATTAAAACTGTTTCATGTTAGAGAAAACCAGGTAACCCCAGAAGAGCCATGGAACACTTTTGCAGCATTCCTGTTCACTTGTGCTTGAAAAGTGTGGATCCTAGGGATGTTTTTCTGAGATTACTGGATGTGAATTTTTAAGATTAAAGCATCACAGAACCCCCCCCCCCAACTCCAATATGTGTTGAGGCTCTCTCCTGAGCATTAGAGTCATCTTTAATGTGATATAGTGTTAATGTCACAGTAGGGAGTCATATTCACAAGATTTTCTAATATGACATTAAAACAACATCATCAAGGCAGTCCACCATTACTTCTTGGTTTGAACTTGATCATTTTGCTCATTGGAAGTCCCATGGAGCAATCAGGGGTGGGGGTGTGTGGAGACACTGATTCAGCCATGTAATCCAAGCTAACAGGATTCCACATGGTTGTCTAATACTGAGTTCCTGTTGTGAGCACAGTGACAAGGTAAGGAGAAAAGCTTCTTGCAAGGATAAGGAACTATTCACGCAAGTAAGAATGGATGTTACAACAGCAGGCTCAGAGGAGGCATTACTGTGAGCTGCCATGCTGCCTGGTTTCTCAGCGTATCTCAATCTTCCATTCTGCATCCCCTCCTGCTTTCACTGCTGCTTTGTGTCAGGGCTTCTTCTTGGTTTTGCATTTATTTTAGGGGATGAGCTTCTCTGAATCGGCTTGCCGCCGAATTGCTGCCGAATTTCGGCGGCAATTCAGCCCCATTATATCCTATGGGCCATTGAAGTCAATGGTGAAAACTTAGGGTATATTCTGGGGGCTGGAGGGGAGGGGGTTTGAGGGAGAGGATCCAACCTCACAGGTAGCTTCTGGAGCCTCTCCCCAAGATACCAACCAGGTTTGAAGAACATTGGACCAGGGGGTCCAATTCTACGGGCCCCCAAACAGGTTGCCCCTACCCCCTCCATTGTTCTCTATGGTGGGAAAAAAGTAACTTTTCCCCCATGGCCCGGGCTGAAGATAAAGAAAGTATAACTAAATGGAAATCAGGCTAGTTAGAAGAAGATAGGCTTAGAGAGGGTGTTAAGGCAGAAAATGTATAAGGTTAACATGAAAAACTTTTTAGTTTTTGATGTGATTTAGTTATTGATAAAATGAATTTTGTGTGTGGAGACATGCTGAAATTGGGGTGGGGGAGAAGGCCGGCAATGGGATTCCCACCCTGGAACCGCTCCGATTCAGGCATAGGACCTCTGTCTTCATTGGATTCAATTTCAATCAGCTCAGTCTCAGCCATCCTGCCACATCCTGAAGTGCCCGGACCAGGTCTTCCGGGGTAGAGCCTGACTGGCCACCCAACAACAGTTAGAGCTGGGTGTCATCCGCATATTGGTGACAACCCAGCCCATGCCTCTGGGCAATCTGGGCAAGGGGGCACATATAGATGTTAAATAACATCGAGGAGATTACCGCCCCTTGTGGCACCCCACAAACTAGTGGGTGCCTTCGGGATAGTTTCTCCCTGAGAACCACCCTTTGTCCCCGACCCTGGAGAAAGGAGATAAGACACTGTAAAGCAAGTCCCTGAATCCCCACATCAGCGAGGCAGTGGGCGAGCAGCTGATGATCGACCGTGTCCAGCAACAGCAGCACCGCCGTCCCGCCCCAATCCAGATGCCTCCGGAGGTCATCTGTGAGGTCGATGCCGTCTCTGTCCCGTGGCCCGGGCAGAAACCGGACTGGTAGGAATCAAGCATGGAAGCGTCATCCAGAAAGCTCTGCAATTGTATCACCACCGCCCTCTCTATTAATTTGCCCAAATATGGCAAATTGGAAACCGGCCGATAGTTGGCCAATTCGGCCGGATCCAGAGATGGATTTTTCAAGAGAGGGCGGACCATCGCTTCCTTAAGAGCCCCCGGGAACAGCCCCTCAGAGAGGGATTTGTTGATAATATCCCTGAGGGCTCCTCAAAACCCCTCATGGCCAGCTTTAATTAGCCAGGAGGCTAATAAACAAAATAAATGTATTTTGTTTAATTCATTTTTATATTGTCTCTGCTCAACCTTTGTGGGACCTAGTTTGCTCTCTGCTCACCAGCTTCATGGTTCATGTCACAGCAGCAGCCAAGGGGACAGTGAATTGTTCGGGGTCTGTTCCCTTACTCTTTCGAAGAGAGGAGGTGATAAAGATACTGTGATGTGGTGGCAGCAAACATAGAATTAAGTTTTTGTCGATGATTTACAGTGCAATCCTTTGTAGAGTTATTAGAATCCACTCCAGTCTGCAGTACAGTCCTATGCAGAGTTATTCCAATCAGTGGGCTTAGAGTGGAGTAACTCTGCATTGAATTGGACTGTTGGTTGCTATGCTATTATATATCCAATGTAACAAAAGGATAGTTTAGTACCATAAGTATACATGTGAATATAGAATATAGCATCTGTATATGACTACCTAGTGGGCAATTATGCGTAAACAAGAATCTTTGATTCGAAACACGACAGGGTTCTGCCTCTTATTTTCTGCATTGTTGGCTGGCCCTTTCTTTTTCTGTGGTTTTTCAAATATATGCTACATAAAAGTATATAACTATATTCAATGGAGATGTTTGATGATATCAATATTTCCTGGATGCCCTTTGAACAATTTATTGGGGTCACAGGTTAATGAGATGTAGAAAGGATAGATAAAATGGTCTCTGTAGCTTAGCTATGCAAGTCAGAGCGGCCAACTTCAAAGCAGGTAGAAGAATATATACCAAATTCAAATTAGGAAAAAGACAACAATATACATTATAAAGGGTTTACCTTGTTTTGTATTAAAGTTTCAAAGTGTCACATTGAAACTCAGGTTTACCAGCAGGAGTCTACATAGTTGGATTTCAAACGATGAAGAAAATCACCTATTCAAGAGTTTGACAGTACCTTGTTTACAGAAATATGTGGCTCCTAAAAAGAATCCCTTTTCAGACAAAGTGAACTTGAACAAGCCTACATTTTTGTGTCCTTGGACTGCCAAGGAGAATATAATTGTTTAAAAGGAAACTTTCAACATTCATAAATGTCTGCTCTTTGGTTATGTTCTCCCCAAATATTGCCCAAGCCCTTATAGACTGCTAGGGATGCCAGCCTCCAGGTGGGACGTGGGGATCCCTCAGAATTACAGGTCATTTCCAGACTTCACAGATCAGTTACCTTGGAGGAAATGGCTGCCTTGGAAGGTGGACTCTGTGGCATTATACCCCACGGAGGTCCCTGTCCTCCCCAGGCCCCACCCCCAAATCTCCAGGAGTTTCCTAACATGGATATGGCAACCCTACAAGACTCATTTAGATTTTTTTAAAAATGGGGGGAATCACAAAAGGAAAAAGAAGGTAGTTATTCAGACTGCAACTTCGACCCCCCCCCCATAAAAACAAATACAACTTTGTAGAGCCAGTGTGGTGCAGCAGATTCTAATCTGGAGAACCAGGTTTGATTTCCCACTCCTCCACATGAAGCCTGCTGGGTGACCTTGGACCAATCAGAGTTCTCTCAGAACTTGCTCATCTCAACCAACCTCACAAGGTGACTATTGTGGGGAGAGGAAATGAAGGTGATTGTAAGATGCTTTGAGACTCCTTTGGGTAGAGAAAAGTGGGGTATAAAAACTAACTATTATTATTATTATTATTTCTATACTTTTTTGTGGATGATTACTTCAATGGCAATAATATGGCTATGACCTAATACAGAACACATAAAGACTTAAAAAATAACACTTAACTTCTCTTAAATCAGATATTTAGAAGAGACTGGAGAGGATTTCTGATTCTGTTCTTTTGCAGATCTTGTCCTAGATGCCAATTGGAAGGATTTTAGCTTTTAAAATGGGACCTGTGAGTCCAGAAGCTGCAGGTGTCGGATTGAGAAGGAGAAATGTATACCCAAGAATTCTCTGTGTGCTTCCCCATCCGGGTAGGGAAGAGGCCTGGGATTCTAGCTCATTAGAAGCAGTTTTTTTATTGCAGAACTTATGTACCTATTACCATTTTGTGCAGGGTTCAATCATACAGGTAATGAGTACAGAAAAAAATAAAACAAAAACCTTGATCTCACTTTGTTCTTTTGCCTTTTTCCCCATCATGAAATCCCCACTCCCTGAGTTAGGCAGTCCAAGTTTAGCCTCCCACCTCCTCAAAACTAAAGCTAAATGTGTAGTCTTTAATTTCACACCTTGGTCTCCATTTTCTTAGGTTTTATCACTTTATATATACTCCCACCATATACATTGTCTACCAGTTTTCAAACCAAGAATACTAGGCTATTGATTGGGAAGGGTTTTAATGAAAAGAAAATTCCATCCCGGGATTGTAAAAAAATTCATTTTCTGAATGAAAAAGTCTGGCCAAAGACAAAAGCATGAAAAACCTAATTACAGAACACTTCTGCTACTCCCAGAGGCTGCCATTCCATTTGGGGACCTGGCATGTAGGGATGCCAGATCCCCTGGTGTGGGTCCCCCAGTTTCTCTGTTCCCCAATTACCCCTCCAACAGGCAAGAACCCAGAAATAAATGTGATGTATCTACATGACCTGGAAGTGACATAGCCATGTCAGTGACTTGGGAGGTGTTCTGGTTTTTGGGCAAAACTCTTTGGTAGAAACTAATTCTACCATAGAGTTTTGCTCAAAAACCAGGGTGTCCCCCCAGTGTCCCTGATGTGCCTACATCACTTCTGGGTCACATAAGCACATCATGCATATTTTCATCATTCCTCCCCGATCCCAGTAAGTTCACTTCCCACACCCCACCGGCAGGTCCAAGGGACCTGGCAACCCTATCAGTCTGTTCTGGTAAAGACCAGGAAGTCATGCACCTCTGCCTATACGTTTGACAGTGAAAAGCTGACATAGAACCAGGATGACTTGGTAGTACTTGGTGATGCTTCAAGATTTGTACACAAAAAAGACTGAGATTTTTCTGACACATTGTACTTCTTGAGTTTACCAAAACCTGAGATTACATTCTGAGATAATTTTAAATTGCATAGTTATGATCAAATACCAAGGAAATTAATTTTTAAAGTAAACTTCAACATCTAGTTGTGACTTTTAGTCCTAATAAATTGGGCATTTTTTTCTGTTGCTTCTGTTTAATTTTTTTAAATGAGCCAGCATGGCCCATGAGATCTTTTTACATTCTAAGTGTGAACAAAACACCATGCAATCACATTCTTTTCCATCTCATAACAAAACATTGTGCAGTAATTACTAGCCTTTGCACCAGTTTGCCTACAGCATGTGCTATATTGCAATTGAAAAGTGATTAGCAAGAAAGACTTGATGGTAGTGTTACACATGGACCTTTGGCGCTAGGTTTTAAAAATCCATTGATCAGCCTTAATCTAGGCTCACTATGTAATCTTCATCAAGTCACCATAGCTTTTTCTAGCCTACTTCTGAGCATTCCTTTGATATATTTATTTGCTTCATTTGTACTGTCTTTCTTCCACATAGGTACTCAGTGGGAAAGGGGCCCCAGTTATACTCTCTCACCCAGGGCCTAAAAAAACCTGGAAGCAGCCCTCCATGACTGTGGAATAGGGTAACTTTCTACTGCAGGCCATTAGTATACATAAACAACCAAACCAGGTGTTGTTTTTGAAATATAATGTTTGATATAATTGTTAATCTTCTTCTTACAAACAAGAGGAGAAATGAGTTTTTAATATATGCTAGTGAAGTAATGTTTTCACAAAATATGAAAAAAACCCTCATCATGGAGTTGAAATTCCTGCCAACGTACTGTCCCTGAGCAACAGCAGATGCCAATTTTAGAAGAAAATCTGAAAGATTCAAAGGATTTGTGTGTGCGTGCATGTGTGCATTATTATAATATTATTTAGACAAATAGCATGCCTGGTCAAATAATATGGGGAAAATAATATTTGCAAATAATTATAGTATGAAAAGGTGCCGGTAATCCAAACTGGGATCATTTGCAAACTGCTCCCCTCCCCTTTTTAGTTCAGCTCTGGTAAATAGGATAGCAGATGGGTCCACATGGAAGGCAAGGCAGCAACAGGCTCTAGGGGCTCTGCATGTTTACAAACAGCAGCTGAACCCTAAGAGGGAATTTTAACCTGGGAGAGTCCTGTTGGATATTATTTTACATACTGAGTTTTTAAGCTATTATTTTTTGGGGGGGAGTAGGTAAAACTTTTTAAAAAGTTGGGGATGAGTTTTGTTTGAGAATTGTATTCTTTTCATTTCCTGCTTCAGCTAGTTTCCATTGCTTCAGCTAGTTCATGACCATCCCAATATTTTAAGGAAAGGGTCCTCAACCTTTTTGAGCCTGTGAGCCCATTTGGAATTCAGACACAAGGTAGTGGGAATGACCACAACATGGCTTTCATGGGAGGTGGAGCCAACCACAAAATGGCTGCCATGGGAGGCAGAGTTATACGCAAAGGAAGTCCAAGTGCAGGTCACAAGGGGAGTAATTTTTAAAAAATACATGGGGAAACAGGAATGAGAAAGAGAATATAACCAACACTGTAGCAGTAGTGGCCACTGAAACAATGTTATTTCAATTTGCCCAGCCAATCAGATCTCCAGTGGCCAATCAGAAGCTCTGCTGGACAGAAGCCCCACCTGGCCCCACCTGCTTTCTAAAAATACTTGGTGGGCACTAGGAAAGGTGCTGGTGGGTGCTATGGCACCCATGGGCACCATGTTGGGAACCACTGGTTTAAGGTTTCTGCTGACTCCTAAATCTGAGCTTTTACAACCTCAGGAACAGACAATTTGCTGTGATATTTTTCCAAGGAGGTTTTTGCTGATAAAATGTTTCAGATATGTTCTGATCTTGATGCCAGTTGTAACCTATGAACCTATGGGTCATCAGAAGAAATGTCTAACACATCATCTGGTCTGTACATTGTTAGCTGCAACACCTGGGTCTCTGTATGAATTATGATGGGGAATTAGCTAAGAGACAGTTTGCCTAATAAGTGTGCAAGCTAGGGATCGAACTCCAGCTGTATCCTCTTGGAGCTTACACAGATGACAGACAGGAATATCTTTTATGAAATTTATTAAGAAAAATAACCCTAATACATTCAGCTAATTAAATAAAAATATCACACATACTTGCAAGAGCTAGGGAAGAAAGGGTTGAAGCGATCTAGAGGGCTAAGCGTTAAAGGTGTGTGTGTGCATAGCTACCTGTCTAGATGTGCAGAAGTCCATGAAGAAGAGATTGTGGCCCAAACAAAAGTTTGAGGGTGGACTGCCAGTTGGCATCAGGGGCAGGCACACAATCTGAGGCCGTGCACCTTGATAGATATAGCCTTGAGGGGCTTGTTTCAGGTGAAGACAAAATATTACCTTGACCAATTAGAGGTCTCAGGAGGTGTGGCACCAAGAGGGGCCAAGCCTAGGTGTGACCAATGAGGGTTCAGAGGGGCAAAGTCTGGATTCACAATAGCATTGATGGGATTACTGGAGATGGTTGAATAGGTTTGATGGCCACTGATGGTCTGGTGAATAAGTCACCAGATTTAGACAAAAGGTTGGAAATGGGTCCCTGATAGACACCAGGAAGGATCATTAATAATTTGAATGTATCCTAAGGGATGGGGCAGGAAGGACAGGTGTTGAGACAAAGGATTTTTCACATAGGTATAGGAATCACAAAAAAGGACCACATGCAGAGTTGGAGACAGAAGGGCTATGTGCCAGGTGGCAACTGAATAGCTTCAGAAATGCAGATACCTGATGGAACTCACCATTGTTTCATATGCATACCTTTCTGGGTGGTAGTGGGTGGGGAGAACTGGAGATTTACTTTGAGTGCTGCCTTGTGTAAAATGGAGACCCTCTTTCCAGAGCTGTGGCTTGCTTTGTGTTTCAGAATAAGAGTGCCTTCTATTGGCCTGACTTTTGTGGGTCTCTGGTTCAGGTCAGGAGAGGTGCCCCTGCTGCTGGAGCTACCCTAGAGTAAGGCAGCACCTCTGGGTAACAACATGTACCGTTTTGACCCAATTACTGTGATGGATGTTGACAGGATCCTGGGATCTATGAAGACCACTACTTGTTTTGGGGATCCTTGTCCACCCCAATTGCTAAAATCATTCAAGGATCACATCAACAAGCCCTTGCTATCGATTATAAATCAGTCACTAACTCAGGGCACCTTCTGTCACCCACTCAAAGAGGCTCTTATCACCTCAGTTTTAAAAACCACCCCTATAGAAAAATGATGTGGCCAATTATCTCCCAATTTCTAATCTGCCCTTTCTGGGCAAAGTGACTGAGAGAGCAGTAGTGGACAAACTCTACATTTTTGTGGGTAACTCATCTGCTCTGAACCCTTTTTCAGTCTGACTTCAGGCTGGACTATGGGACAAAGACTTTAGCTGATGACCTCTGTCTGCACACAGGCAAAGGCTGTGCCTCTTTGTGCTCCTCCTGGAGTTATCTGCCACCTTTGATACAATGGACCATGCTATCTTGTTGAGGAGGGATTAGGTATCAGCGGATGTGCTTTGGAAATTATTCTTCACAGACAGGGCTGCCATTGGAGACCATTTGCCATCAGTGCAGTCCTTTGGGTTCTACAGGGTGCAATCCTATCCCCCACGCTTTTCAACCTCTGTATACAGTTCTTCGGACAAAGTTATTTAGGGAAAATCATTCCTATTTTGAGGGTTGGCTGTCCTCAATATGCTGACAATGCTCAGCTCTGTCTCACCTTATCCAAATCTCCTGGTGATATGATAGCAGTCCTGAATAGCTACCTGGCTGCTGTGGTTAAATGGATAAGAGTGAACAAATTGAAACTAAACCCTGGAAAGACAGAACTAATGTTGGTTGGGAGGACAGAGATTAGGCCTGAAGCCAGACGGGAAAGGGTCAAGGGCCTGGAGTTGCTCAGCCACTACTAGCTCAGTTACCTTTCCCAAGATTGGCAAATCTGATGCAGGGTGGTGATTGGGTTGGTCCTTTTTTTCTAAGGAAGGCTTTTTCAATAGAAGTCTAATGGCAGCCTCCTTCAAGGAGCTAGGGAAGCAACCCTGAGAGAGAAATTAACAGTCTTCCTCAGGGGGGCTCTTACCACATCCTGACAGCCAGGAGGGGCAGGTTGTTCGCTTTACAGGTTGTTGGCTTTACAGCACCCAGGATCCTGTCAACATCCAACAAACAGAGAAGGTGCAAGTGGTCCAAAAATAGACCAACTGAATCCCTTGAAGCCTCCATCACACTATTTGCATTAAAGGTAGCAGTGAAGCCCTGGCAGAGAGCTCGTTTGGTGTAGTGGTTAAGAGTGCAGACTCTTATCTGAGAGAACCGAGTTTGATCCCCCACTCCTCCACATGCAGCTGCTGGTGTGACCTTGGGTCAGTCATAAGTTCTTTCAGAGCTGTTCTCTCAAGAGCAGTTCTCAAGAGAGATCTCTCAGCCCCGACTACTTCACAGGGTGTCTGTTGTGGGGAGGGGAAGGGGAAGGGATTGTAAGCAGCTCTGAGACTCCTTTGGGTAGTGAAGGGTAGGGCATAAATCTAATCTCCTCCTCCTGTCAGAGCTTCTTTATTACTTTATCTGCAAAAAAGTTTTCAGATACATCACAGCTATATAACAAATCACAATCACTTTAGGACTCCATTTTTAAAGAGACCAATAGTTGGATTATCCCAAATAATTGCACTGGATATGAACTAACAGATGCAATGGTGGCAGAAAAGTGCCAAAACCCAAGAGATTTTATCTTAGTCCTGGGTTTTGGCACTGCCAGAGTGACACTGATTCTCCCCACACTTCACTTTCGACTGCAGAAATTCTGCTGGGCTTGTTGTATGGCTGCCTTGCTTTCCCCCCACCATTGGAAACAATGGAAGATGGGGTCACCTTCTTTGAGTGCCCATAGAATTGGACACCCTGGTCCAATCTTTTTTGAAACTTGGGGTTCTTTTGGGGAGAGGTTTCAGCAGCTACAAAGCAAATTTGGTGCTTCTACCTCAAACCCCTCCCCCCAGCCCATTGAATATTCCCTAGGAGATTTGCCATTGATTCTAATGGCCCCATAGGGTACAATGAAGCCAAGAAATTTGGGATTTCTGAATTAATTCAGGATTCTCTTATCAGAATCTGATTTCGCTTAACTAATGCCTGAATCATGCTGAAAAGGCATGATTCGGCTATTAATTTGGCTCAGAAATGCCGAATGCACATCCCTAATTTTGATCCTTCATTTATTACAATCAATTGAGCAGAAATATCTCAGAATAATTTCTTTTACCTGTTCTTTTGGCATATATTTATTCCAATCTTTAACAAATGGGGACCAAATCTGAATAAACATTTCCTGAGACCCAGTCTTTCCTTCATAGACCTTCTTATACAGTGCTATTTTATCCATCAAAATCACATGCCAGATTTTACATGCCAATTAATCTATGCCCAGGAGAAATTACTGTTTCCAGATCTGTGCAAGAAGTTGCCTTGCTGCTGCCAACATTTCTAATTGCATACTTTTTCCTTTTGTCAAGCTTATTTGATAAAATGCTTAAGAGTGCTATCCCAGGCTTTCACTCCATCTTGCAATCCAGAATACTTAAACACATTTACTCAAAATATCTGTGCAAGCGGGCATTGCCACCAGATATGAAAATAGGTACCACACTCTGCATCGCAGCACCTGCAGATGAGTATTAAGCCATGGTGAGTTGTTTGTCTTTATTTTCCCAAACCTAATTATCTAGCAATGATGCAAGGCCATGTTGCTCTATTTCCCAGACTATTAAAAATAAAAATTCTACCTAGATTCCTCTTTATAATTATGATGTTACCACTATCAATTAAGAGTACAATGCTAAGTCAGATTCAGCAATTATTCAATAATTTCAGTTGGAATAATAGAAAACCAAGAATAGAAAAGCAAGTGCTCCAACAGACTGGGAAAAATGGCACCCTGACGGCACCTAGTATCAAAAGATATCTGGCATCTAGGCTCTCAGCCTTATCTAATTGGTTTAGAAGAGACAAAACCCAAAGATTTGAGATGAAATTTGAAAGAGACCTGGGTGGGGTTGGGTGCTTTACATTCATATGAAGTCAAGAAAGAGATGTGATTACTTATTGCTTTTCCAGGCTCTGTCATTGTCTGTGAAGAATTTTAATGAACATGATTTTAAATGATAGCTCAAATATGATTTTTTAGCTTGTGCCATCAAGTCACAGCTAATTTATGGAGACCCCATAGGGTTTTCAGGGCAAGAGACAAACAGAGGTGGTCTGCCATTGCCTGCCTCTGTATAGCAACCCTGGATTTCCTTGGTGGCTTCCTGCTTAGCTTATCCGCTTAGCTTATGAGATCTAATGAGATCAGGATAGCCTGGGCTATCCAGGTCAGGACACAGACAGGATGAACAACCATTTAAAATTGTTCTGATTGGGCTTGAGCAAGAAGACCAATTCTATACTGGAAATGATATACAGTTATTCAGGAGACAAATCAAATGAGATGTTTGACTACTGTGGCTCCGGTCACACGGGCCGGATATCATGGGGGGGAGGCGTGGCTGTTTGCCCCACAGTGAAATAATGCACATCTGCACGATCAGGCATCCCCTTGCGGTCCCGTCGAGGTCCCGTGGTTAGGGGGGAGGTGCCGATCATACGACGCACCAAAGAAGCGGCGCGGCACAGCAAATGGGGTTGTGTTGGTTTTTTTAACCTGAAGTATGCGAATGCCCCGTTGGGTGCTTGTGCGCATCCCTGGAGACTTTTTTTAAAAAAACCCTTTTCACAATGGGGCATGGGTGGGCACCGGATGCCACCGGAAACGCGATCAGATGCCCGCCCTTGCCTCGCGGTTTCCGGAAACTAGTACCTCCGAGGTACTAGTTTTTAACCGTGCATCTTCGGAGGGAAGCCTCGGGAGCTCTACGCTTCCCAGATGTGGTGGTGAGATCACGCCCGGAAAATCCGCCTATCTTCCATCGCAGTAGCGTGGCTACTGCTCCATGTGACCACAGCCATAATAAGGTTGCAGAAGTACTTATGAACTTAAGAAATACTGGGCTGCTAGAATACAAGGAGAAGACCTGGTTGTAGGCCCAAAGGGTTTATTTTTGCAACAATAATGTATTGTGTAAGAGCTGAAATGCAATAAGAACATAAGAGGAGACCAGATCAGGGTTCCGACTTCTTCAGCAGCTTAGTTTTAAAAGTGGTAAACAAAATTTTGTAAAGTTTACTATCAACTGAACAAATGGATGAATTGACAGGAAGTGTAGGCTAGCTAAGCATAAGCTGACTAATTGAATAAGAATTCTGAGAATCCATTAAATGACTAAAAAATATAAATCCTGATCCAAGAAGGTAGATATTATAAAGTTGATCCACAGTTCAACGGGAAAAAACCTATATTTCAAATTAAACTGTGGATTAATTTTTTTTGGCTGTAACAGCAACAATTAAGTGTTGGACTTTGGGAGCACAGATCCTGGCATGACTACTGGATATTTTACAAGAATATTTAATAATATCTGGGTGACAGTTTGGAAGGCCTATTATGAAATTTTCACAAACAGGAAATTCGTGTTGCATGTAGTCTTGTGACAGAAATAGAAATTAAAAGTAACTGGGGAATTATCAAATCGCAAGGCCAGAGGAGTAGACATGTCACTAGTCAAATTATTGGAATAAAATTTGTAGTGGCAGGTTCTATTTACAAAACCAAACAAAGGTTTAGTGGAAAAGAGGGCCAATATTAAAACCCATTGATAAAAAGAAGTACATGTATTTATTAATAATATCAAGTTAAAACATATATAGGGGCCCAATTACAGACAATATACATAAACCATAATTATAACCAGGGCTAAAAAAATGACCTGACACGTTTCGGCCGAATCGGTTTTGGATTTCTTTGTTAGGTTTAGTTTTCTTTCCCTTTTTTGTCCCTGCAGGTTCTATTTACATACATAAATAGTACAAATAAAACCTCTTAAGAAATGGTGAAGTACTGGACACCAGAGAAGGTAGCGAAATGTTATACAAAATCTAATAGGAATTGTTGGAAGTGTAAAAAAAATGTTGGTACGTTTATGCATATGTGGTGGAGATGTGAAAAAGTACAAAGATATTGGGAAAAAGTCTACCAAATGCTAAAGGAAATAATAGGAACACAAATACCATTTAAGCCAGAGATAGCTTTATTAAATATGATTCCAGATATGTATAACAGTGCAGATAAATATGTAACTATATACTTCTTTACGGCAGCAAGAATATTACTAGCTAAAACATGGAAAGAAGAGAAAGTACCTTCAGAAAAAGATGTAATTGATAAAATGTTATCAGTAGCTGAAATGGACAGATTAACTTTAAGATTACAAGGTAAAAATAAGGAGATATTTGAAAACCGATGGAAAATTTTTTATATATGGATAGATAATGTAATTAAAAAAGACTCACAAGGATAAGAAATGTAACATGAAGATGTATTGTATACAATGAAAACTGTAAATAAACGGGGGAGAAAGAAATGGTGAAGTATTTATCTATTCTTAAAAGCGAGAAAGCTTTGATGAGGTTTTCAGAAAGTGAGAACTGTAATAGATGAGTGCTTTTTTGTCTTGAATCATTTCATGTAAGCATACATTGAAAGCACTGAAGGCATTGGTGGAGAAGGACCAGGTTTGGGGCTAAATGCTAATATTGAGAACAGACAGGGATTTAGGTTTGTCTTAGATGGCCATATGTCAGAGAAAACTCCAACTACAAGAAATGTCAGACACTGGTGGCACATGGTATCTTTCATCTTTATTTTTTATATTGTAACTAACAGTAATTATACAATGAGGTGCCCTTTCTCCCTACCATTCATGTCAAATTATATGTTATCAGTACTGCGGTATGCTGCTTATATAACTGTTCTCTTTGAGAGCAATCCTAAACTAGTCTACATTAGTCCTACTCATGTCTACTCAATGGAACTTATGCCCAGGACAATTTTTTTAAAGGATTGTACTGTTACAGCATAATTCTGAGCAGAATTAGCCTAGGCTAGCCTGATCTTGTCAGATCTTGGAAGCTAAGCAAGGTCAGCCTTGGCTAGTATTTGGATGGGAGACCTCCAAAGAACACCAAGGCTGTGACACCGAGGCATACAATGGCAAACCATCTCTGAATGTCTCTTGCCTTAAAAACGCTACAGGGTCTCCATAAGTCAACTGTGACTTAACAGCAAAAGAAAGCCCATTGGCTTCAATGGACTGAGAAGAGTTTAACTTTGCTTAGGGTTATATTGTTAGTTACTCAGGTGTAGTTGCTAAGGAGTAGAGAGAACATTTGTAAATTATAACTGAAGGGACTGTTTGGGGAAAGAGGCTAAAATGCATATATTCCTTTAGAATTTCAAATACTTAAGGGCTTAGTTTAATGAGACCCTGTCCTAGAATAGGAAAATAATTAGATGAACAATTTCTAAGAGATTATTCCAAATTTTATTGCTGGGAAGGGAGGTACCTTGACAGCTCCTAGAAGAAAACTCATTTTACAAATAATGTATGAGGCTGAATTATGTAGCTTGGATGATTCTCAATCATTACAAGAAATTCTGCAACAGTTTTTTTAAAAAAAGCACATCTTCTGCATTGTGCACTTGGAGCAGTGCTACAAACTGAAATTGGGCTCCACTCATGAGCTTGTAGAGGTAAAGTAGCAAAAATAAATAAAGAAATAAAATGCTGGTTGGAACAGCTAGGGATCATTTGGTGAATAAACCACTGTGCAACAGTGTTGTCAAAACACTGGTGGTGGTTCTCAATTGTGCTGAGAATAATAGATGCATCTAAAAAGCAAATAAAAATGGGTGTCTGAAAGGACACATAATTTGATCTAAAATGTTGTTTGTTTATTTACTTCATTCACGCCCCACTTTTCTTTCAAATAGCGACTCAAGGTAGCTTACAATATTTTCCCCTTGTCCTCATAACGACCCTTTGAGGTAGCTTAGGCTGAGAGTGTGTGACTGACCCAAGGTCACCCAACAAGCTTCCATGGCAGAGTGAGAATTCAAACCTGGATCTTCTAGATTCTAGTTTAACACTAGTCCAGCAGTACACCACATTGTTTCTCAAGTTCATTAATAATGCACCATTATTATTATTATTATTATTATTATTATTATTATTATTATTATTATTATTATTATTATTATTATTATTATTGCAAATGCTGCTTTAAAGGATGGAACAATCATGCTCAGTAATCTTATTTATTATGATTTGACATTCTGCATTCTGAGAAAGTTCTTTGTGACATGTGTTTTTCAGATGATATCCTCAAAATCACGGCACAGATTATACCACATGAAAATTGCTTGCACTTTTCTACTGTAGCTGCAGCTTGAGTTGCCTATTATATGAAGCTTCCTTCTGTCAGGCAGGCAGTTCTTTGATGTGCCTGACTTTGCAATTCATCCTTTGATTTGAAAGAAGTAATATGATTATTCCCATGCACTATATGTGATCTTAACTGCAAAGCATTGTCTTCAACAGGGACTTGTTGCTAAAGTTGTATGAAATCACTGGTTAGTTGGATAAGCTCCATGGAAGTTTTATTCAATTAAATGTTATGGGTCAGAGAGAGTTATCTTTGCACATTAGTTTGTTCACAGTGTTATCTTTGCACATTAGTTTGTGTTTATGTGTGTTTGGCTATATTTAAGCTTAAGAAGCAACCTCAACTAGGGGTATGCATTCAGACATACCTGAGCTGAAAATATACCTGAAAAATAGCTTATTGGTATTTTTTGTGTATATTCAGCACCCTCCCAAAAAAAGAGCTCCCCTAAAATTCCAGGAATAGTCAGGATTCACCAGGAAGATCAGGAGCCTGCATTTGCAGGTGTCTGGGGATTGTTTTTCCTTCCCTTTTCTCCTCCCCCCCCTCAGTTTCTGTGTCCTGGGGGTGGGTTCTATGGGCTTCCTGGTGGTTTTTGTCAATTTAAAATGTGTCTTGTCAGTTTTGAGGATTTGCATCCCTTTCCTGCTTTTTTGCACAGTGCTTGCAACCCCCCCCCCCACTTGGATTTATTGTGATTTTGTGTTTTGACATCGCTCCTGTTGAGCCTGCATTGCCACAGTGGCACTGGGTTCTACTGGGCATTTTGTACAATTCAAATGGTTCTGCTGGACTTACAACTACCTCTTGCTTGGATTTGCTCTGGTTCTGTGGTTTGACATCTGTTGAGCTTGCACTGCCACAATGGCACTGGTTCTGCTGGGCATCCTGTACATTGCAAGTAGTTCAGCTGGACTTGCAAAAATCACCCCCTCCCCTCAGTTTCTACTGCAGAGATTCTCTGCTTTGACATTGATTAGTCCTGTTGGGTTTGTGCTGCCACATTGGCATGGTTCTGCTGGGCATCCTGTACACTGCAACTAGTTCTTCTGTGCTTGCAAAAATGCCTCCCCTCCATTTGTACGGCAGAGATTCTCTGGTTTGATTTTGTTTCTGTTTGGCTTCGAACATTGACTTGTGATTCTACTGGGATCACTGGGTTCTGTAATGATTCTGTTGGACTTGCTGTTATTTCTCAGTGATTGTTACTTGTAGGCATGCTTTTTTGTCCTGGAAGCAGCTTGCAGGTGTCCCCCCCCCCCCATTTCTTTTTTTCCCTCCTCCAGGAAATAATGGAGAATGGATGGGGGCACCCTGTTCCTGGGGTCATAAAATTTGACCCCTAGGTCAAATCAACTTGAAGCTTGGGAAATATTTAAAGGACAGGCACCAGCAGCTGCACTGAATTTTTGGTGGCTGTACCTTCAAAAACATCCCCCCCCCGGCCATCTGAAATTTTTTCCCAGAGGGAATAATGCATTTGAAAAATCCGGAACATCCCCCCACCCAATCCAAATACCATACTCATGTTTGGAATTTGGGAATACTGATATATTTTGGGTTCAATATACTCAACCCCCCAAAAAAAATTGTTTTGCACACCCCTATCCTCAAATTACAATTCTAGTGATATTTAGCACTTGAGAATGTGTGTTTTCATAGCAGCGATATGACAATTTCTATACAACAAGCATGTAATCGCTACAGTTCCCAGCGATCGGACAAGTAATTCATACTGATGTGATGATATCCCATATGTGCTAGAAAACATTAACAGCACAGTCCTCTTGATCCCTGCACTGTTTAGGTTACCAGCCAAGCCCTCCACTGGCATAACAGAGAGATATGCTAATGTACTTCAAAAATATGCCAGCATATCTGGCCATTTGCCATTGCCTAGGCACTGGGTTCCTTGAAATTTCCTGAAAGCCGGCTTGTCTTTGGTAGAACACAGGTTGCACAACTGTCCTGATGGTTTGCCCTTTTCACTGCACTATGACATTGTGATAGAACACCTCATTATTAAACCATTCTGTTAACAATGTGGGCACGAGATTGTTAACTACAAAAAATACACTGGCTTTTTATAGCACTGTATTGTGTGCCCTGCTGAATCACAAATTCCATATAATATTATTTTTCAGCTCTTCTCTGTTGCAAGTTAGCCTTGCATATTAACTTTTTGAAATAAATTATGCTTTCTGATGTGACAGTGCAAGGTAAATGCACCTGCAGCAATCTTATTAGAAATGTGTTATCATTTTTTCTATGCAGAGAAGACAATATGACATTGGCTGGTCTGTTATTGATTGGTAAGCTGCAACCAGAAGTAGTATTTGGAAAGATTTAAAGATGGTTTCAGAGAGAAACGCACACAGTTTTCACTAGCTCCTCGGATGATGTCTTGCCAAGAATACAAGCTGAGACTGAAAGTATCCCGACTAGCAGCATATGAGCCTCACAGAATGAACTGGTAACAGTCATTCTGCAGCCATGCAACTGACTAGTTACTCCTGTCTGTTGATTATGGAGAGACTTCCAACAGAATTAGATTGAATTGCATCTAAACAACTGGAAGGTTGATAGCATGGCTTGCTTTTGTACACCTGCTTATTTTGCCTATTTACATACATGGCCACCTTTCATTTTGGATTTCATTAATCTTCATCATACCCAGTTCTTTTCCAGCTTTTCTGCTTTGCCTTACTCCTCTGTACCATTTTGCAGCTTTGTACATCAAACTCTCCTCCAGTCTAGCCTCAGCTGAAAGGAAGCTGCATTATAAAACTGGCCCATCTAGCTCTGTAGTCTTAATTCTGTCTGACAGCATCTTTGGAGGGTCTCGAGCACAAAAGGATCTGTTCTGGCACCTGCTGCCCGAGGTCCTTCATGCCAGTGATTGAACCTGGGAAGTTCTTCGTGGAAAGCGAGGGCTCTGACAGAGAGGGGGATTTCCTCATAGCTTTAGCTCTGTCCCCATTACTTCTTGATTCATTGTCTGCTCCTCTACGATCCCCTTCCTACTGCATGCTACTTTCTCTGTTCAATTCTCTATCTGAGCTTTACCTTTATCACCGTCCAGGGGTATTCTTAGTGATTTTTGGGGTCCTGGCAGAAATCCAGGATGGATCCCCTGAATCACTGCCACTCCCACATCCTGCACCCAGGCCAAGTAATGTGTAGCTATCACCGTATGCAATGTGGATGGGAGCCACTGCTGTTGCTGGAAGCCATGTGCAACTGGTGGCAGGAGCCTGCTCTTCTTCTTTCCCCTCCTCCTTTGGGGGGGGGGTTATGAGCAGTCTCTCCTGCCCAAGCACAAATCCCAGGGTTGCTGCCTCATTACCCATTGGCTAAGACGATTCCTGTCATTATCCTTCTGTCTCTTCCAGTGATTTTGCTTCCATGATTCTTGACACACTTTCTTTGGATACATGTTAGCTATTCCTGCCTTCTTTGGTTTGACTTGCCTCAACTTCCAGCTCATAATTTCACTGAACCTTTTCATTTTTAGTTATTTATTTAGACATTTTTACCACGCCCTCCCTGCAAGTGGGCTCAGGGCGGCTTACAAGGGGCATGCACCCATACATAAAACCACATAAAACAGTAAAATCATGGATAATAACAACAATAACAATAATAAAGTGCTTTTTTAAAAAAACAAGATGGTCTTGAGTGGTTTTGATGGCATCTTCAAATCCTCCCCATTTTTGAGACAAAATCCTTTGCCAGGGCCCTGCTGAAAGAAATAAAGAAATTAAACCGATTTATTTATTCACTTGCATATTTATTTATCCTTTTAAGATACTTGTTACCCAGATTGATTCTGAAAGTAGCTAACATTCATATCTATAACAGTTCAAATAATGGCAATATTTCACTGAAACAGCTTACAGGATTCTGAGTGATCGAATAGGAGAGCTGAGGATAAGGGAATCTTCATCTGTGAGAAACGTGGTGTTCTACAGAGGTAATGCACTGGAAATGGCATTTGCCCTCACTCCAACTCTCTCCACCCTCCACCGCAGACTTTATTGCTGCAGCTATGGTTGTTGGTCTTTTGAGGCTGGTAGTTGGTAGAGGATGCAGTCAACCTGGCAAACTGTTTTCCTTTACAGTTCTCCTACCTGACAGAAGCAAGGAGGCTAGGAGGGGGAGAATGATGATATCTGAAACCCTCTTCCCAGCTCTCCTCATAATCTGGTTGCAGAAGCTACTTCTGCTACTTTCTATTTTGAGATTGTTGAACCAACTCACAGCCATTTTATTGACTGCAGGTAGTATCGGGTCATGCCCCATTTAGTTGCTCATACTGGGGCCAAGATTCATACAGCAGATGTTTCTATTTTTTCACAATTCATATTAATTTGGTGAAGAAAATATGCTGCCTGAATTCCTCTTTCTGCTGGATCTCAATGTTAACTTCTTTAGTTCAGCAGAGCATTCATAATTTTTGGCACTCTGTGATATCCTTTATGCCTCCATTTTCAGATCCAAAATTGATGAGATGCTGAGAGATCTGTGATCAGATTCCCCATTTTTTTTTAGTTCAGTGTAGTCATTATTAATGATCATAAGCTACTCATTGCAAAATTCAGACTTAAACTGAAAAAGTTGGGAAAACCACTAGGCCATTCAGATTTGATCTGATCACATCCCTGATGAATATACAGTGGAGGTGAAGAACAGGTTTAAGGGACTAGATTTGATAGAGTGCCTGAAGAACTATGGACAGAGGTTCGTGACATTGTACAGGAGGCAGCAATCACTACCATCCCAAAGAAAAAGAAATGCAAAAGAGCAAAGTGACTCTCTGATGAGGCTTTACAAATAGCAAAGAAGGAAAGTGAAAGGCAAAGGTGAGAAGGACAGACTTACCGAACCGAATGCAGATTTCTAGAGAACAGCAAGGAGAGATAAGGAGGCTTTCCTGAATGAACAATGCAAAGTAATAGAGGAAAACAATAGAATGGGAAGGACTAGAGATCACTTCAAGAAAATTGGAGAAATCAAGGGATCATTCCATGCAAAGCTGGACATGATAAAGGATAAAAACGGTAGGGACCTAACAGAAGCAGAAGAAATTAGGAAAAGATGGCAAGAATACACAGAAGAACTATACAAAAAGGACCTCAATGTCCTTGACAACCATGATGGTGTAATCACTGACCTCAAGCCAGACATCCTGAAATGCAAAGTCAAATGGGCCTTGGAAAGCATTACTAACAACAAAGCTAGTGGAGGTGATGGTATTCCAGCTGAGCTATTCAAAGTCTTAAAAGATGATGCTGTTAAAGTGCTGCACTCCATATGCCAGCAAATTTGGAAAATGCAACAGTGGCCACAGGACTGGAAAAGGTCAGTTTACATTCCAATCCCAAAGAAGGGCAATGCCAAGGAATGCTCTAACTATTGCACAATTGCACTCATTTCACATGCTAGCAAGGTCATGCTAAAGATCTTATAAGCTAGGCTTCAGCAGTATGTGGATAGAGAACTGCCAGAGGTACAAGCTGGGTTTCGAAGAGGTAGAGGAACTAGAGATCAAATTGCCAACATTTGCTGGATGATGGAGAAAGCAAGAGAATAACAGAAAAAGATCTACTTCTGTTTCATTGACTACGCTTTGGTTGTGTGGATCACAGCAAACTATGGCAAGTCCTTAAAGAGATAGGAGTACCAGACCATCTCACATGTCTCTTGAGAAACCTGTATAAGGGTCAAGAAGCGACAGTTAGAACAGGATATGGAACAACTGATTGGTTTAGCATAGGAAAAGGAGTATGACAAGGATGTCTATTGTCCCCTTGCTTATTTAATTTACATGTAGAGTACATCATGCGAAATGCTGGCCTGGATGAGTCAGAAGCCAGAATTAATATTGCTGGGGAAAACATCAACAACCTCAGATATGCAGATGATACTACTCTAATGGCAGAAAGTGAAGAGAACCTAAAGAGC
The DNA here is from genome assembly GCF_001447785.1 of Gekko japonicus. NCBI lineage: Eukaryota > Metazoa > Chordata > Lepidosauria > Squamata > Gekkonidae > Gekko > Gekko japonicus. The sequence continues at coordinate 62,048 of NW_015168146.1, read as the reverse complement.
CTCTTGTTAAGGGTAAAAGAGGAGAGCAAAAAGGTTGGCTTGAAACTCAATATAAAAAAAAACTAAGATCATGGCATCCGGCCCCATTACTCCTTGGCAAATAGAAGGGGAAGTCGTGGAAGCAGACTTCACGTTCCTGGGATCCAAGATCACTGCAGACAGTGACTGCAGCCATGAAATTAAAAGATGCCTGCTCCTTGGGAGGAAAGCGATGGCAAACCTAGACAGCATATTAAAAAGTTGAGACATCACCCTGCCAACAAATGTCTGTATGGTCAAAGCAATGGTATTCCCAGTAGTACTGTATGGCTGCGAGAGTTGGACTATAAGGAAGGCTGAGCGTTGAAGAATAGATTCTTTTGAATTATGGTGCTGGAGAAGACTCTTGAGAGTCCCCTGGAGTGCAAGGAGATCGAATCAGTCAATCCTAAGGGAAATCAACCCTAGCTGTTCCCTGGAAGGCCAGATACTGAAGCTGAAGCTCAAATACTTTAGCCACCAAATGAGAAGGGAGCACTCACTGGAGAAGACACTGATGCTGGGAAAGATTGAAGGTTAAAGAAGAAGGGGATGGCAAAGGATGAGATGGTTAGACAGTGTTGTTGAGGCAATGAACATGAAATTAAGCAAACTCTGGAGGATGACGGAAGACAGGAGGGCCTGGCGTGATGTGGTCCAAGGGGTCGTGAAGAGTCGAACTTGACTGTGACTGAACAACAAGAAGTCATTATTAACACTAGCAAAAGGCAATTTTAAGCTTTCCACATGGTGCACTGATCTAAATGACCCCTGAAGGGTATGGAGGAGGAGGAGGGAACACAGAGACCTGTTGTCTGTATTTGGTCCTCCTCCCCCAGAAAAAAAGCATTGAGGCACTCCCTGGGATTTCTTCTGCATTTTCTACATGGGTACTTTGCATTAAAAAACAAACATAGGAGAAGCAAACAAGAATCATCCAGTATTTGGCTCCACCATGTGTGACATCACGAGATTCCTTAAGTGGACTTTGTTCCTTTACAATATATTCACTTTCAGCCTCTGATCCTCTTTACTTCATGTTGGACACATTGTGCAGACTTTTCTTTTACATTTATCTGTTGCTGAAACCATTCCTTTTTTGTTTAATTGCTAGGATGCCAAGCAAGCAGCTAGCTGACAAAAGGAAGATAAAGGGCTGCTAAGTACAAATGCCAGGTTTTTTCCAGTGAGGTGTGTTTTTATTCTGTGTTTGACCACAAACCTATAAAGACCTTTATGTTTCTAACACAGTCACATAGGTGCATATTCTTCAATAAAGTGTGTGATCCACAGTTTTACTCATCTTTAGATTATGTTCTTTGGAAAGAATTCCTAAAAACATAATATGTTTCTAAAGAACCTAACTTCATCTCTGTTTGGTAATTTGGTACCAGCGTTTATTTTTAAAGCTGTGCTTGAGTTTGTTTGGGTTTTTTTTACTGTGGACAACAAAAAGTACTACCCTATTGTTCTTTTTTTTTTGATCCCTGACGGTATGTGAAAATTTTCTGTTCCTTTTGCCTTCAAAAGGCTCTCTTCAGTTCCACAGAAAGTGTGGAGAGCAGCCCAGTTCCATGCCCGCTTACTCAGAGGTAAGTCAAGGGAATTTCTGCCACATAACATGAAAATAAGACTCCAGACTATGACTGTAATCCTAATCTTCCTTCCATTCAAATGTGTCTAGGATCATGTCTAGGATCATGGTGCCAATCTTTCTTATGACTTCCTTGTAGGATAAAAAGTGTATCAAAGCCTTTAATAAAGTGTTAACTGAGATGTGTCTGACTGGAATGTACTTTCTGTGATTGCATTGCTATAGGTACTTCATCAGCAGGCTACAGTAAAAAATGGCCGTGAAACTACTTCGCTCCATATTTTCCACCAGCAGGGGGAACCATAGTTACAACCATGGCTGTGTCCTTGACTTGAGATACATTGCTTTGCTTTTTGTATAAAAGACTAGAACGATTTAAAAGGAATTTACATATTTAATTACAGACACCGTCACAACTACACCCCCCACAAAAAAACCTCCTGTATCCTCTTTAATAGCCAATATAAAACATGTTATACTAATGCTTTTCATACACTTCAGGAAACAGGCGAGACCCTTCCCTTAAAATAAGGGCAAGCTAGTCTGTTTATTTTACAAATGAAAGAGAGAAAGCTTTTCACACATTGCTGTTAACAGGATAGATATAATGCCTTTGCTTTTTTAAAAAAGAAGTGATACTTGGGCATAGTTCACTTGTATTGAAATAGATGAGGAAAGATACATGTGAAATAACACCATATACTAATTGGACCACATGTGGCTTCTGGATAGAGGCACATCAGGACTGCAATGATGAATCCAGCTGCAGTCATACTCACCAAGATTAACTACTTTAGCTGTAGTCCTTTATGACCTGTTCTTTAAAAAAGGTATTTGATTAAGACAATTTCAAATTAAGCTCTAAATGGTTTTAAACATTTTCAAGTTAGTACAATTTTAAAAAGAGATATATACTATAATCCTAAACAAAGTCACACCCTTCTAGGTCCATTGAAGTTAATGGGGTTAGAAGGGTGCAATTTTGCTAAGGCTTGCACTGTTGCATTCTTATTAGTGGTAGGATACTGATCTTTACAGTATCATTGCTTAGAAGAAGGAGCTCGTGGCAGCTTGTGTGCTTCGTGCATCAAAAACTCCATGTCAATCTCCAGTTAGAGAAGTTTAGGTAACTTCAAATAGAACTTGTGAGTGGATAAGAATTGTCTTCCTGAGATTCTGGCAAGTAGCTGAAACTCTGGCTGATTTACCCTAACCTGGGCACATGATATTCAGGGTGAATCTATTGTGTGCAACACTGTCACATGGAACTTTAGGTTTAGCATTAGCAATCTCTTGGGGAACAAAACATTTTGGTGGCATGCCAAAAGCCAACTCCTGCATGGACCAGCAGCTGCCCGGAACTGACTGGCTATGGGCAGAGAGCCAAGGTGTGCAAACCCTTCAAGTGGTTGTCAAGAAGTCTCCACATGCCCCCTAGTTGTGTGAATTGGCTCACAGGGTTGACAGTACCAAGCTATATTAGTCAGAAGAAAAAGTTCCTCACATATCAGAAAGAAAGAGGAAGAACAGAACAGCCATTTCACCAAATCCATCATTCCTGTTAAAAAATATCCTTCCCCTCATTTTGACTTTCTGTTTTTTCCTTTCAGCAACCACTGCCCCAACTTCCTCCTGAGTGACTCTCCCCCCTTTCCACCAGTGCTGCATTTCATTTTTTGCATTCCCTCCAGCATCAGTCTGTTGTCCAGTGTAAGCCATCACAATATGTCTTTGTCACAATTTGTCTTTGGTAAAGAAAGGTTCTATGTTACTGAGGGAAATCACATCATCTTGATGTTCACCCCCTGCTAGCTTTCCAGTGAGTATGTTAGATGAGGAGGACTAAAAAAGAAAAATGAAAGCTCTGAAAGTCAAAGGAAACTGTTAAATACTTTCATGGCATCAAAAATAAGCTCAGCAAAACCCAGCAACATTTTTGATTCTGTGCCTGAGTTATGAATTCTCTCTTTAACAAATCAACCATAAACAGCCCACGCAGTTGGTTCAAGCAATTTTCAAAATATGATATACATAAATTTAACTTTATAATCCTGTGATCAGTGCTACTGTGGGGAAAAATAATAAATCAGCCTCTATTGTGTTGTTTTATGTGCTGCCAGAATGCATAACTGCAACACAGATATTTGATTGATTTGTCTTGCATGGATGGGGAGCTCTGGAATGGGGCTCAGCAGTGCCACTTCTGATCTTGCAAGCCTGCCGGGCAATTGTCACCCCCTCACAAGGCCTCAGTGTCTTTCTCTGATCTGCCCCAGCTTATTGGTTAGGGTATTCTCGGGGCCAGAAGCACTCAGAAACAAGTAGGCATAGGATAGCCTACTTGGTTCCAACTTAATGCAGAGAAGATATAATATATCAAAACATTTATACTTCACCTCCCTCTGAAGACTCTAAGTGGCTCACAAAGTCAAGCACAAATTGTACAATAAAAGAATACCAATGAAAGGCTATACTGCTGTGGGGGAAAATGCCTTAGATAACTGACCAGAATGAGTTCTTTATCAACTAACTTGCCAGATAATGAATTTCCTGTTTAAATGATCCCAGATAATGAGCCAAGTTTAGTTCACTTATTTGTGAAATCTGGGAAGAGCCAAAGTCAGTATGCTTTATCCAATTGCTTGCCCAAGATAACATCTGTGTTGTATAAGTCATGAAACCCTTTCAAAATTATGTGTCTGGATGTGTACATCCAGCGTGGTAGGATAGTGGGGGGGAAGACCCCCTTATGACATACTGAGAAGATGCTCAGTCTTCTCTCCAAAATGAGAGACTCAACCAGTCTTCACAAGACCTTCAAGACACAGCAATTCTTTGCACACGAGTACCCAAAGTCTAGGACTTAATGTAGGAAAATGCCACATTCTACCACTGTGAAGGCTCCTCTGTCCCTGGTGCCTTATGGGATTTTGTTTCTGGAAATTACAGTGAGGAAGACTGTAATTTCCAGTTCCATTAGGCAGAAGTAAAAGCCTAATGATGTTATAGTCAGTTCTGCAAAACTCTCTATAACAGAAGTGTCACTGCTTCTTGCTGCCCATGATATTTGGTTAACCACTGCCTCAGTGGTTGCACACCATGGGTTGCCAGCCCCATTTTGTTGCTTTTTGGAAATGTACATGCATGGAAGCAAGAGCTCCGTGCCTTCTGCCCCTTTCTGCAAGAACCCGGGGTGGGGGATCTAGAAGGATGGCAAGGCTAGACGCCAGGCCGTATCTGCCATGCTGTCAATGGTATACTGCAATCAGTGATGATAACAGCATAGAATGTGTATGGGGGGAAGGCAGAAAGGCTTAGGACCCAATCAGCAAAGATGAACAAGACCATTGATGAAGAGCTGGCATCTCTTGAAGTCTTATTTTGTTAACGGACAGTCATAGGTGGCTAATTTGAAGTGGGGAACACTTCCCTCTGTGCCATTTGCCATGTAAAAATAGATTTAAATAATTAAACCAATGTCCAAGCAATATATTACAACAGGGATATCCTTGTGTATTCACAGGAGTCTGCCTATTCACATGTAAAGAAAGAGGATAAGCTCACTTCTGGAATTCTGCCTGGGAGAAAATGCTTCAAGCACTGGTGTGAGATGAGAGTGGACAGGGTTCACTTCCCATTGCCTGCATGATCCATTTCTACTTTTTTAAAAATAGGCCCTGCCCAATGCTTTCTTTATGTATGTGTGGATATATTAAATACACGGGGTTTTCTTATTCATTTTTTATGTTATTTGCAGAGGTCATTTCGGGCGGGAACGTGGGGGAATGCAGTCCCCCCGGGTGAGGTGCAGGGGGTGGGGAACATGACGAAGCCCCGCCCCCTGCTTCCGGCCGCCCCACTTCCAGCCCTCATTCAGCCAGGAGGAGGCAGGAGAAGAGGGAGGGTAAGTTGCTTCCTCCCCGCCTCTCCTTGCCTCTGCCTGCCTGGGGCCAGGGAGGGCCTTGGCGGGGCTTCCTCGCACTCCCGCTGGCCTTGCAGGTCCACTGCCGGGCCCCTGATGTCAGGGGGTGTGGCATATGCTAATGAGTTATGCTAATGAGTTCCCCTAGCTCTTTTTCTACGAAATGACCCCTGGTTATTTGTTCCTATCACCTGTTTTCTCAAGCAGCCTCCCTGTGCTGGCTCAGCAAGCAAAAATATTATCTGTTATCATATGGGGAAGCTTTCTTCTAAGAGCATGAAATATGACAGTGGAGATCTCTCGGCTGGGGTAGGTACAAAATCCTGAAATTTCCATCCCTATTAGGTGGGGGGTTGGGTGGGGAAAGAAACCCAGAAAACGTGTTCCTATTAAAACCACTGGTCTGAAAAAAACACCCCAAACTGTTTATCTAAAACAGTAATTTTAATAGTTAATTTAATGAAACTGAATAATCTTTTGTTTTAAAAAATGAACTGAAAATGAATTTTTGTTTGTGCACATTCCTACTGTGTGCAGAAATTACAGTAATGTTTCAGACCAAATCGAAATGCAGCATTTCTTTTAAAAAAAGGATTTGTTCTTTTTCCATAACACAAGGCCAGTTTATTTTTGTTCCTTTCAAAATGGTTAGCACTTTCTGTCCTGTTGAGCACACCTTGACATCTTTGAATCTCCCTTTAACAGCCCTTCCACGGCATATGGCACACATGCTTAACTGTGTAAGTATTTTTAAATTTGCTCCCTTACAACCATCCAAATACCAAGCAGATGTGCTGATGATCTTTAGGAAGAATGCACTGTGGACACAGAGGTATGATGAGGTTTGATGAAATTCTGTTTCTTCATTTGCTCATGTTGTGCTCACCTGCTTTATGTTGGTAGCAGATTTGCTTAAAGCATTGCATGAGTCCCTTGTTCAAAACTAACTTCAGATTTTTATTCCCTCAGGGAAGAAAGTCACATAATCTTTCCACATCCAACTTTGGCCTCCCCAAAGATTGAAAAAAAAGTTACTAACAAATAATCTGTGCAAACACATATTTGCCTTCTGAAATCTCATGATTTTGATGTTTAAATAGATTGCAAAGAAGAGAACCAAAAGAAATAGCAGGATTGATTTTTGCCCTGTGAAAAGTAGCATTCTTTAATTCTGTCGTACAATGATTGTTATCATAATCCACTAGACTGGGTTTGCATCCCTAATGGAGATGGACATGCACACTCAGCCAACAAGATACCATTGAGTTTTCACACCAGATGAATATGTTCTTGTCCCCAGTACATAAAATCACTATTGTTACAAGTGTGATTTCTGGAAAATAGAAGGTGTTGATCCATAAGGTGCTCCATAATGCAGGATGAGTGTGTATAAGCAGCATGTAGGGCATAGTGCTCTAGGGGAGGGTGCCTCCTAAATATGAAAGTACTCTAAAGGTGATTCTAAACCACAGTGCCGAAACAAATATGGCCGAAACAAATATCCAAAGACCATGCTCTTTGAATCAGGCTCTAGGCAGCACAGAGAAAGTCATAAATACAGTCAGGCTGGTGGTTTTTTGTTTAAATATATATTATAAAGTGATCTCCTTTGAGTTTTATTTAAGGAATTTTTAAGCTGTATTACTTCTCAGGGTACCAACAGCAAACACACAGATTTTGTTGTCCCTCTACTTTCCAGCATAAATAGTCTTTAAATTCTTTACATTGGGATTGTGATAATCACAAAACTTATGTTAGGTGATATTAGTACGATAGATCCAAACAAATAAAATGTCAGAGCCCTATAAAAATTCAAAGGGGTCAGGCTAAGAAGATGTTTAACTGAATAGATTTTGTTCATATTCAAGGAGTAAAGACTGACCTCCATGGTTTTGCAGTTTCAATAGCTTCTGTGTAACAGTCATTTTGGAGCTGCGGGTATTTTTTGATGTTTTGTTCCAGCAGATCTCTCAGTTCTTCTCAGTGTCTTTGCTACTAAGAGTTCAATTGTCTTTGAAAGTCAGAGCCCTCTTGGGCAATGATGGATTGGCACTACCTTCTCTGCTTCCACCAGTAGATATATTGTCAGAATTTATCAGTGTATGGCCATGTTAGGGACTCTCCAAAGAGAATGCCAGTTTCATTACCTTTCAGATAACTAATACCTTATTTGTCTCCACAGGGTCTACTCTTTATCCAAATATGTTGTTAAGAGGCAAGGGGAACTAATCAAGTAACATCAGACAGTAACACTACTAAAATCCATGCCAAAGGAGAATCTCAATACCACATTTTCCAGCTGCTCATAAAAAATAATTTTGTATCAGAGAGGGTGTTTTTGTTGTTGTTTTGTTTTTGCCTAATGCCTTCTACCTTCATTCTGGTATGAAAGAAAATTAAAAGAAAAAGAATATTGTTAAAGCAGTTGATACACTTGTGCAGATGCTAATTTTAAAATGTACGCTTTCATCTTCATAGCAATGAAGTCACAGGACAACTGCACATAAACTTGGAAATGCAAGGCTTACTGACTGGAGAAACCAGCCACCATTATCAGTCTTAAATATGCAGCCCTACTTCCCCTAATTTTTGCACACATTATATTATCATAACATCCATATGGTTCAGCTTTCACATTACATCCTCTACAAAAATACCAGCAACTCAGGGATACTGTTTGCAGAGCGATAGATCTTGGTGGGTAGCCGTGTTGGTCTGAAGCAGTTGAACAAAGTTTGAGTCCAGTGGAACCTTTAAGACTGACAAAAGTTTTATTCAAGGTATAAGATTTTGTGTGCTTGTTCACTTGTTCAGATATAGTGAAACAGAATTTTCTCAGCCAATACATATAGAAAGGGAGGGTTAGTTGCCAGGAAGGGCACTTTATTATATTTTTGGTTTTAGAATTGTTATTAGTATTAATTGATGCTATTTAATTTTTATTCTATATTATTATAAATTTTATGTTGTTTTTATGTAAGCCGCCCTGAGACGGCCTAGGCTGGGAGGGTGGGGTAGAAATCTAATAAATCAAATCAAATCAATTAGAGTCAAGACAGAGACAGAAACAAAATTAGAAATTAACACTTCATACATATAGGTAGAGGTAAAGGCAGAGGTTCCCTTGCTTGAAAGCCAGTCGAGTCCGACTCTAGGGTTGCGGTGCTCATCTCCGTTTCAAAGCCGAAGAGCCAGCGCTGTCCGAAGACGTTTCCGGGGTCATGTGGCCGGCATGACTAAGCACCAAGGTGCACGGAACGCTGTTACCTTCCTACTGAAGTGGTACCTATTTATCTACTTGCAATTTCTTGCTTTCGAACTGCTAGGTTGGCAGGAGCTGGAACTAGAGACAGGAGCTCACTCTGTCATGCGGCAACTCGGGTCTCAAACTGCTGAACTACTGACCTTCCACAGCCTGCAGTTCAGCGTCTTAACCACTTGAGCCACCGTAGCTAGGTAGAGGTTGAGCAGTAAATTATCATACAGCATAATAAAGATGTTTAACAGATACAAGGATCAATAAGCTTAGTTTATATGGTAACCATTTGTTTGGGTTCAATTCTGGGGCAAAAACAGTGAAGGAAATAAATATGTCAAAATTGGAGATTGATATATCCTTAATTGTAGAATGCTGAGAGTTTGCAGAGGGGACAGTCACGGGACTGCTTGTGCACTGAATGAAGAGGAAGAATGAGATGAGAGTCAACAGCCAACTCGATGTGGTGTTTTTCACTGTACGTAAATACCAAAAAGAAAAAAGAAAAAGGAAAAAAAGATAAGAACAGACTTGCTTCACCTGACAAAAATTCCAGCTTGCCCAGCATTCTGTTTTCAACAGTGACAGCAATAGGCTTCTGGGAAAATGGTGCATCCCTTTGTTCAAACTCCCATTGCTTCCAGGGACGCAAGAGGGGCCACCAGAACTAATTCTCAGCTGGCAAATATATCCCAGTCTTCCAGGGATCTCAAACAGCAAACACAAATGGAATTGCAAAGCATCTTAATTTCTCTTTTAAAGAACCAATATAATCAGCACATAACTGTTTCTAGTGATCTGTCATCAAATCAGATCTGAAGAGAACATATGACTATTAAGCACTATAGTAAGAGATGAGGAAAACATGCTTAACTAATTTTAACTATGATTTGTGCTCAGAATGGACCTTCTGTTGATCGTTCCGTGCTTTGCCTTTGCTGTTCTAAACAAAATTTTAAAGCACTAATTGATGGCACCAGGTGTCCTCAATAAAGTTCAAAAAATCTTAACAGGCAAGCAGAACATGCCCAAGCTGTGTAGCAAAAATGCATATTCTCAGTTCCATTAAGTCCTCCTGATTATGTGTTAAAGGGTCTTCTGCTGGATATTCAAGTTAATCTGTGGTCATTTCCCCAAAGAACAAAGCTTTCATTTCAGTTCTTAAAAACTGAGGCTTGACAGTCAGTTTGAAACAGGATTCCCCCCATCCCCAGTTTAAATATTGCTGGATGCTGGTGTTTTCTCAATAAACACACAACTGAGTGTTGTATCACTTTCCGCTTCATACCTGCCTTTATATTGCTGTAATTCACTGCACCATATAAGCTTTTATTCCTTTTCCTATACAGGGAATTGTGTAACTCAAAATGTTTTCCTGTTGTGACGGAGAAGATGAAGAATTATAAAGACTAACACTACAATTTAACGCTTCAGAGAAACAGTGTATACCATTCCTTCTCCGTAGACAAGCATGCTAATTAATATTTATTGCACCTGTCAAACCTGTGGCCGTGGTCAATCCATTGCTGAGGCAGTTCAATGGGAGGCTGAGTCCCATCGTTCTCCTTGGCAAGCATGTTTAGGTCATCAACAAAGACAAAAGCCCTTTTCCCTAGCGGAGCTCTGCAAGCCTTCTTCTTTCTCCTGCAAAATTAAACCATTAATTTTATTCATGTTAATTTTCATCCTAGCCTGAAACAGCAGGAAGAAGAAGTCGAAGGAAGAGAAAGAGATATAAAAGGAAAGCCAGCCTCTTCTTACAGGGAAACTGCCTGACATTATTGTTCGAATCTGTACTTTTGGAATCCATGACCTTTGATTTTTATCAGCTGCGCCTTAAAGGTCAGGGAAGCATGGGGAGAACATAGTTATAAATCCACATGGAGTTTAATCAAAGATGGCAAGCCATTCTGAAGTAAACAAGCTAATAAAACCATCCCAGTTAAAAAGCTTTGTTAACAGAGTGTCAACAAAATCCCACTGCCATTAAGCAACTAGCAACCAAATTAATTAAATGAGAGGGATAAAAATAAACAAACTTTAGTTATCCCACTTACAGTGAGTGCCTTGGCTTTCTGAGTTAAGCGGTTTATGTCAGTGCCATGTCCTCCCCAAATTTAGCTGGTAAGCTTCTTGGGACACTAACCTGCCTTTTGCTTATGCTCTTCTTTAAAAGAGGTCAAGTATACCAATGGTGCAATAATAATTTATTTAGATCATTTTTTAGCCCACCTCCCTCAGAACAGCTCAGGGCTGTATATGTAGTTCCCTCTTCCCCTCAGTTTTGACAACACCACTGTGTGGTACATGAGGCTGAGAGACACCCTTAAACTTTGTAGGTGAGCATGAATTTGAACGGAGGTTCCCAAAGTCCAGTTGTCTAACCATTACAACACACTGGCTCCATAATACCAATCAGGAGTGTTGCTGAAGTGTAACATCCATATTTTCAAATTATATAGGTTCCTGAAAGTGGATTGGCAAAGTTCTGGCAAGTACAGTGCTGCTTAAAAATCTAGCTCTACTGACACAACAGAATGAATGAGGGAAAGTTGGGCATTATGTGAGGCACCTTTAAATCTTCCCCCCCCCCCATGCTTTTCTTTTTCCCCATCAACTAGAATCTTGAAATTCACAGTGAACCATGAAGTGTTTCTAAAAATCACATGAGGAATTTCAAATCAAGAACCACTTAGAGCTCATTGTTAAAAGTGAACATGAAGAATTTCCCAGCACAAAATAAACACTTGTCATGTCCTACTGGTATATTAAACCAAACTGGGACAATATTCAATGAGTTACAATGAATAAAACTATCTCTAGATACTCAGCAACATTAGAGTGATGAACCATGAACTCAGAATTTGCATACATGCATATATGGAAACGTTCCAGCAGGCTGATGGCTTGGGGGCCACCCATCACCAGGGCCCTGGCTCCAAGTGAGGGGCAACTTCTGCTGTTGTAAACTGGAAGCCCTTGTTCCATTCTGGGTGGAGAAGGTGGTGCTTGTCACCACCTCACCTCATGTCATGTAGGACAGGAGGTTCGTGGCCCTGCTGAGCCCCACATGGCAAAAGAGTTGCCCAGCCAAGCCCTGAGGGGCAGTCAGAGGAGTAATTTTCTCTCTCCCTCTTTTGGAGATGGTGCTGGAGCCAGGGTGGGCCAGGGGTTGGGGCCATTTGTTCCCAGTCCTCCCCTGCATCCAGGTCAGAGATCATGTGGCCTGTATATAGATTTAATGCTCTGAAGCTATTCATATGTGAGTTATTTGAGAGATTTAAAGGCACTGAAACTACAAACAACAGAAAGACAATGGTGATAGTAAATACAAGGTCCCTTCAAAAGTTATTTCTGCAAACCTCTGTATATTTGGAATGTCCAAACTCCTAGGTGTGCAGTAGTACAACTGATGTTTGTATTATCAATGCCTATTGAAAGAGAAAGTCCACCCTTTCAACAGAAACCTACTTCTACCTTTAATAGAAATTCTCAGTAGGTGTATGTGCTGCTGGGATTGCACCTAATAAAATTCTCTCACTTGCACCTTTAAAAGTACACAAACCATAATGTTCAAAAGATGTCAGTTTTTGTGCTAAAATAAACCATCACACCAGACATCACCAAACTGCATCACTCAGCCTACTGGTGGTTCAATGTATCCTCAGTTTTCTATGTGACAGCAGTTAATTTATAGTTGAAGTGGGATGAATCGCAGACAATTTGACTAAGAGACCTGAAATACTCAATGTACTAAATGATGCATTGTGCCTTGTTAAAACTCTCTTATTTTCTAAGGGCTTCCTTTGCAATGTTTTTGTTTGGTCTGTTGTGCAAAAAGGATTTGTGACATCTGCTTTATTAATCATAATATGGAGTAAGCAGCAATGGATTTGTTGATCATGGCTTGGCAATGTGTAGTTGATGGTAGGTTTCTCGTCTTTATGTGTCTACTTAATTACTTCATTTATAGCCCATGTATCTCACTGAGACTCAAGACAGATTAATTAAAAAATTAATTAAAAAAATTGAGCACATACCAGTACAAAAGAGCAAGAGTCCAGTAACACCTTAAAGACTAACAAAATTTGTGGCAGGGTATGAGCTTTCATGAAAGCCCAGCTTTGCCACAAATTTCATTAGTCTTTAAGGTGCTACTGGACTCTTGCCCTTTTCTACTGATACAAATTAACATGGCTACCCCTCTTGATCTAACTCCATGGAGCATGTATGTTGAAGACCCCCACAATAATGGTTGAATAAATTCTGTTTCATTGTATCTAAAGAAGTGTGCTTGCACACAAAACCTAGAATAAAATTTTGTTGGTCTTAAAAAGTGCCACTGGACTCCAACTTTGTTTTACTTCTTCAGACCAACACAGCTACCCACCTGAATCTATCCCCCCAAATAATCAGTCTTGGAGTCTCTAGCACCAAGCCTGAGACTATGGCCCTTTCTGCCCTCTCCTTTTAATCTATGTTCATCGCAGTGTCCTCAAAACAATTCTGCACTGAAATCTAATTCAACCTTCTTTTTAATCCAGGTCCCCCCCCATTCTGCACTAAAATTGAATTCAATCTTCTTTTTATTCTGTCCCCCGCCCCCTCCATTCTGCATTACATTATCTCCCTTTAGTGGTCAGCCCAGTTTCAGTCTACTGTTGCCCCAGGTTATTTGGAGGCTGTTTTGCCATGGATTTAAATTGCCTCAACTTGAACACTGATAAAATCTGGAGTGGCAGGCAAATGCGGAAAGGACCTACCTCTGCCTAGGGTTGCCAGAAGTGACAATGGGTAGCTGCAGGAACTGCCACAGTTTCTGGCAATTTCAAGAGCTGTCACTATTGCTTCTAGGTTATACCTGGAAGTGACATCATTGTGCTCATGAAGCTGGTGATGTTTAAATTTTTATTTATTCTCCACCACCACTCCAAGCAGTAGTGGTCAACAGGAGCTTGGGGCAGGACATCCCCCGCCCTGACCAGGGGCTTGTCTGCCATTTCAGACAAGATACCCACTGGTGAAGTAGGTGGTTGGTAAATAGACTGACCAATTGATCCCAGCACAAGGAACAAACAATCAGTGCCAGCAATAGTTTGCACCGGGAGTATGAAAAAGGCAAAAGACTCACAGAGAATGATAATGACCACCACCCTTCCCCTAACCTCCAGCTCAGTGTTAATGAAGGACTAAACAGCCAGCTGAAATTAATGAGACAGATACACCTTGTGGCTGGGGAGGGCATATAAACTTGGACTCGAGATGGCTGACCAAGTAGTTACCTTTGAAAAACACACTTAAGCATTTTGCACACACAGATCTTTTAATGTATTTTCATAAATCACAGCATAAACTCAATTTAATGCTTGTAGAGTATACTCATCTGTTTTTCCTTTCAAGTGGATGAGTATTCCAGAGGATGAAAACCACAAAATTATCATATGCTGCTTTATAAAACATTGCTCAAATCCTGTAATGTTTTCACATCATGAGCTATTAATAATTTAGCATAATTAATTCAAAACACTTCACTGTGTGAGCCAGAGAAAGGGGGGGGGAGAGAAAATGATGTATGTTCCAGCCCCCAGTGTTGGAATTAAATATGGAAAACAAGGAAAAGATAAAAAGCTGCCATCACTTATTTGGAGAGCAATTCACCTATTTTGAACTTGATATACATTTTGTGTTTTAAGACTCTCAACTTACTTCACATACCTGAATAAAAACCTTTCCTTTGCAAGCAAATTGTTTAACATAATTATAGTTGTTTGTCAGCCTTAAGAAGGAAAGGAACGAATTAATCAAATGTAGGAACAACCCCCCCCCCCAAACAAACAAAAAGAGCATAATGATCAAATACAAGATGTGCTCTGCACACAGAGTCTTTAATATTCAGCACCAACTTTCTGAACTGCAGAGGTTTCATATCAAATGGGAAGAGGGACTGCCCTCTGCCTGTAAGGCTTGCCCTCTAGTGCTAGCAGTGAACTCACTGAGGATGGAACAGTGCCTTTCATATGCTTTTCAGGCATTGTCTTCTCTGATGTGCAGAGACCTAATGGATGTCTCCAGTTTCAGGGCTCTGTTCTGGCTTTTGCAATAAACAAAGCAGCATGTACTGAAGATGATTCTCTGGTTCTACTTAACTATTTTTCCTCTAAACCCATGGGCTTGAAGACTGTCATTCTTTTAACAAAAGGTGCTCATGCAAATAAATTAGCATACCAGTACAACATACTTCATTTCATGTACATCCTGCCTTTCTCCCTCATGGGGACTAAGAGCAACTTGGGCTGCTAGCCGTGGTTTGGCATGGTCTGGCTAGCAAGTTGGGTACTCAAAGGTTGGTTGAGAGAGAAAAAATATTTTGAGAAATAAATTAAACAAAATATATGTATTTACTACAAAGTGCACTAAAATTAAACTTCAAAAACATTGGCACAATCCATCCTTGAAGTTGTGAATATTTGAAGTCTTGAATCTATATAACCCAATACATTTTGATATTTCTAGGTTAGAAGCCTTGAATCAATAAAACAGCACCAATAATTCAGTATATCTAACTTGATAACCTTGAGCTACATTAAAACAAGACCAAGCATGTTTCGGCCTCCAACACCTTAGGACCTCAGTGGTCAATTTTTTGTATATACATGCACACTATAACATATAAACATGTGTTAGTGCCAAGACAGGTTGATTATAAGGTCTGAAAATGAATAAAAATATAATTATTCAATAATTTACATATGAAAAATAAACACTTTAACTACACAAAACTTTTATTTTTTATTTTTAATTAATTACTCAAATTCCAGATATCCTATGTGGCAAAAAAACTGGGCTGTGCGAGGGTTTTCTTAAACTTTTAGGCACACACATCCAAGGAATACAGGTTTAATAGTTCTTTCTGTAAAAAATATATACAACAAAGCTACTCAAATAGAACATTAAGTTCAGTTAATTAAAGACCAAACAAATTGCAATTAAATAAGACAAACATACTTGACCATGGCTGTTATAACTCTTGGAGTATGCATATATGTATCAACCTTTAACTGACAGTAACTCTCTACTAACTGGGGAGCCAGTTTGGTGTAGTGGTTAGGAGCGCAGACTCTAATCTGGGAGAACTGGGTTTGATTCCCACATGAAGCTGCTGGTGTGACCTTGGGTCAGTCACAAGTTCTTTCAAAGCTGTTCTCTCAAGTGCAGTTCTTGGGAGAGCTCTCTCAGCCCTACCTACCTCACAGGGTGTATGTTGTGGTGAGGGAAAGGGAAGGGGATTGTAAACCACTCTGAGACTCCTTTGGGTAGTGAAGAGTGGGGTATAAATCCAATGCAGCTATATAAACCCCATCCAGATGAAAGAAATATAATCATTGTGTGCACATCCAGTCAATGGTTTGGCAAGCGACAGGAGATGAGGAGAAGCAGAACTTACTAAGGGGGTTGTGATTGTTGTTGCCGTACAATGACACAAATTCCAGAAGCTACCGTATTGTGCTGGAGACAATGTTAGAGTTTTTGGGTGGGTGCTAGAGCATCACCCCAGTCTGATGCCTTTGCTTCTGGTTGTGTTCAAAGCTACATCATCATCATGTGCACCACTTGCCAACCAGCTGAACATTGGTGGGCAACAGCCACAATCACTTGGAGGTCTCACACCATATGCGGGTAAATGGGAACACTAAAAGTGACTTACATCATTCTTCTTAGCACCATTCTCACAATAACCTTGTGAAGTACATTAGGCTGGAAGTGTATAACTGGCCCAATGTCACCCAGGCTCCAGTCACACGGGCAGGAAACTGCGGGGGGGGGGAGCGTGGCTGTTTGCCCCGGGGCAAACTAACGCGCGGTTAAGCGATCAGACCTCCTGTGGAGGTCCTGTGGAGGTACCGTGGAGGTTCCGTGGGTAGGGAGAGGTGCCAATCACAGGACACGTCTGCGCGCAATGAAGAAGTGCACGGTGCGGCAAACTGGTTTTCTTTTTTTGTGTACACGACAAATGCGCATGCTCCGTTGGGTGCGTGTGCGCATCCACGGGGACTTGGAAAAAACCCAAACCTTTTTCACAAGGGGACATGGGCGGGCGCCGGATGCCACTGGAAACGTGATCAGACGCCTGCCCTTGCCCCGCGGTTTCCGGAAACTAGTACCTCCGAGGTATTAGTTTTTTGCTGCGCGTTTTTGGCGGGAAGCCTCGGTTGTGCCACGGAAGCGCTACGCTTCCCAGATGTGCCGGTGAGATCGCGCCCGGAAAATCCACCTGTCTTCCGTCTCTCTTGAGTGGCTAATGTTCCGTGTGACCGCAGCCCCAGTAAGCTTTCACAGAAGAGCAGGGATTCAAACCTGGGTTTCCCACAGCCTAATCTGACACTTTAACCACTATGCTACACTGGATCTCAACTGTTACCAAAAGTCTTCAGTTGCAGAGTTTGGGTATTTGGGTTGAATACCTGACCTGCAACTAGTGAGGAAAATGTGTGGATTTTACAATTCTGTTGAGTATTAACTATTTATTGAGGATATTTCTATGCCATCTGTCCAGAGTACTGCATAAGGTGGTATGATAGACTGCACTTTTAAGCTTCAAAGTGCTGTGTAAACAGATAAAGGACTGTGAAGGGTTAATTCTTCACTGAGCCAGAGAACCTTGAGTGACAGGCTGTTCTAAGATATCTGATTGGTTAGCATCAGATGAGCAGAGATAGACTTCTGAACTGGAAGCTGAGGCCATTGCAGTTTGGACCAATTAAAGCTTCCAAACCATTTTCAAAGACTGTCTCATGTGGAGCACATTACAGTAATCTAACTTGGATATGATCAGAGGATGAATCACTGTGGTCAGATCAAGTTTTTGAAAAATGGTCATGGATGGTGAACCAGCGGGAGCTGATAAAAGGTGTTATGTGACATTTATTTATTTATTTATTTATTTATTTATTTATTTCAACTTGCTACCCCACTCGAACCCCCCAGGGGGTCTCTGAGCGGCTTACAGTTAACCGTTATCCCTTACCTATGGCCACATATGTACTGGGGTGGGGACTGTCCTAACAGCACCCAGTGGAGGGACGTTATTCGATCTTCTTCCTTCTGGAACGACTCGTCGGCTCGGCTTCTTCTGGCTTTTTTCCCTTCTATCCGTGATCTTTCCGGTGGCGGTCTCAGCGGGCCTCTCAGGCGCTCGGCGCGCTTCTGTACGGTTCTGGCTCCGTCCATTGAGGCTCTGCTGCGCCTGCGCCTTCCACGCTCTCAGCATCTTCCTGGCTCCGCCTTCCCACCAACGTCCGGGCCCTCGTAGATGTTGTGCCTCAGTTGCCATTTTTCCGCCGTTCTCCGTCTGCCGCTCGCCACCTCACCGCTCGTTGTCGCCACTCCACAGACCCCCCCGACGGGGGGAGGGCGCCCCCTACCATCTAAGGTAGGTACCCATTGATCTACTCGCACATTTTTGATGTTACATCATGCTTTCGAACTGCTGGGTTAGCGGGAGCTGGGACTGGGGCCAGGTGCTCACTCTGGCCGCGGCGGTAATCGAACAGCTGTAGCAGCTGTTTTGTAGATGTTACATGCAGGCGTTTAACCACCTGCGCCACCACTCCCTAATGGAGTTCTGACATGGAGGAGACCTAAGCTTCCAACCATAGCCCAGGATCCAGTAGCATCCCAAACTATGAAGCTGCTCCTTCAGGAGGAAAGCAACTCTCTCCAGAACAGAATCAGACCAGTGGCTAACCAGTTGCCCTGGTGGGCCAACAAACATGGCATGGAGTTCAATGCCTTCCCCGATGTTTCCTCCTACAACTGGAATTCAGAGATTCGCTTTCTCTGAGCATGGAAGTTCTTTTTAGACACCATAACTTATAACAATTTATGGATCTATCCTCCATTTAACACTCTAATCCCCATTTAAAGCCATTTAAGATCATGGTCTTTACTACAGCTTCTGGCAGTGAATTTCACAGTTTAATAACTTGTTGCGTAGGGGAGTATTTCCTTCCGTCCATTCTGAATCTAGTGCTCATCACCTTTATTTGTTGCTTCCAAATTCTATTATTTTAGGGAAAGGAATTTTTCTCCATCAGCGTTCCCCACATCACTCTCAGTTGTATAACCAAAATCATAGCCCCCTTAGTGATCTTTTTTCTCTATTAACCCCCCCCCCCCGCTCTTTAGACTTTTCTTTTTGGAAAGGTGCTCAAACCCCCTAACCATCTTGGTTTGTTGTCAAGAAGCAATTCCAGATTGTGCTATTAAAGAGACTCTTTGCTACCAATGCCATGCTGGACTATGGACAGGGCAGCCTTGCCACAGACGCATGCCAAGCCAGATCTGGACCCAGGACTGGACCCAGCTCCAATATGTATCTGCACAAGTGCTGTGAGGCAGACCAGCAGCCCTGGTCTCCATGAACACAAACACAGCAGTAGACCAGAGAGAAGCCATGTTCTGACAGAGGCCAGAGGTTCGTGCAAAGAAGCCATGAAGGGATCGCTTCTCCATCACGCAGCACATTCCTTCTCCCCTGGAGTCATCCTCAAACAAAGACTGTTGCCCAGCCAGAAACAAAAGATGCACTGGAGCTGCCCTGCCACCAATCCAGAGAACACTCATGACAAGCACCAAATTGTTAAAGTGATTGCACCCTCCTTCCCCCTTCCCTTGTTCCACATCTGTCCCAAGAAGTGTCACTCCCTCCCACACATCACCCCTAAATTGTCCAGTGGTCATTTCCTCTGTCCCATCCATTCAAGGTATTGTTTTTGCCCTCTACATTTCCTAGGAACCAGTGACCACCCAACTCTTGCCTCAGGTCACAAATTGGCTACTTAAGGTGAACTCTCTGCACAGGCAGTTACCGTTTCTCACCTCCCACCTTTCAGGTTCCATCCCTGATCAGTTTGGGACCACTCCACATGTGTCGCTGGACAGCTCATGATCCAGTCCCTTTTCCTCTTTCTCTTCCTTTTTCACTGCATGGTCTACTCATCTCACCGGACAGGTAATGTGTCACCCACCAATGATTCTCCTGCTAATGCAAAAGTCACTATCTTTTCCTACCCTATTTTTCTATATTGCATGTGTATGCATGGTAGCTATAATTGTTTACTTGAGAATCTTTAAGTAAAAGACCAATTATCACAGCAACCTGGTCTCCTCACCTATTCATGGGCTCTGGGAATTCTGACTCTGGTATACACAGGTTATGTCCCTACACTATATGCCAATTGCCCTTTTAAAATCATAATTCCCCCAAGCTTGATAAAGAAATAAGGCAATTTGGCTAACAAGATGCCCTCTTTTGTTCTGGCAACTGAACTGTAAACAGTATTTCAAATGAGACTACACCATAGATCTATACAGGGGCATTAACAGCATTGCTTGTTGTATTTCTAATTCCTTTCTTAATAACCCCCAGCATGGAGTTTGCCTCCCCCCCCCTTTGGTGTAACACAATGAGTCAACATTTTTATTGACCTACTCACTATAAGCCCAAGATCTCTTGGTCTTGGCCTGTTCAGACCCAATCAACATATATTTAAACTCAGGAATTTTTGTTCCAATGTATGTGGATGCTAGAGAACCTTACACTTATGTACACAGAATTTAATTTGTCATATGTTGCCCACTCCCTCTGTTATTTTTTAATTAAATTTCTAGACTACAATCTAAAGGGAAAGGGTAAAGGGAAGCACTAATAAAAAAACAGAATAAGACAACAATCAAAATACAGTGATACATTCATATATCACACCTACTAATCTAAATTAATAACTTCACTTATAGGTAGAAGTGTTTTAAGGTTTGAGATTTTAAAGCTAATCTGAAGTCTAAAGATGCATTATAGTCTTTAGTATTCTCCAAATTATTTTTTTCACTTTTCCCCCTTGTATTTCAGTTTAACTTTCAGTAGTTTGGGAGCAGCCTGTCCTTTTTCTGAATCCAAGATTTCAGAAGTACTGGCACTACTGCTTGACGTGTCTTCTGGTTGCGCGTTGCTCTCTTTCCTCTTCTTCATTGCGCTTTTCAGTCTCTTGTTCTTCTTTCTTAGGATTTAGATATTGGTTCAAAATTTTTTTGGCTTTTGGAACAGAGTCAATCTTATACTTTTTATCATTATATTTAAAAACCAGTCATTCTGGAAATATCCATCTGTAGTTAATAGTGTTATTTTGTAGAAAACTATCTTTTTGCAGTTCTTCTTGTTTATATTCTGTCAAGGGTGTTAAAGCTTCACTTAAAAAATCCTTTACATTTTCATCTTTTTGCACAGGAATTCCTTAAAAGCGCAAAACATACATAGATCTTTCCATTTGTAGCTGCAGTAGTTGAGTTTTATCTTTGATTCTTCGAATTTCTGCTTAATTTTTTCAGGGTTTTTTTCAACCTTTTTGATTGCTCTCTCAGTCTCGCCAGTTCTTTTACCCATCTGGATCAATTGCTTTTGAACTCCATCTAGTTTAGTGCTGATATTTGACATCTGCTCCAGGAGAGGGCGCAGTGCTGTTTCCAATATGTTAGAAAGATCTGTAGTTGCTTCTTGAGACTGGGAGGAAGTCTTTGGTTGGTTATTTCCTGTCTTGTCCTGCAGCATTCTCCTCCCTCTACCAGACATTGTTTATACAAGACGTAAGGTTTTCAAATTAAAGTAAAAGTTCATCGATTTGAAACTACTTTGGGCTATTTTGCACCATTTAAGTTCATTTGCAAAATCTTCACTTTGTCTTTTCTATTTATCGATGAAGGACCATTTTAAATTTCTGTGTGTGGGGGAATCCCAGATCTTCCTCCCTCCCGGTGCTTATCTGTAGGTTGCTTCTTTTCAATCTGAGAGCTTAAAGGTTTATAGAAGTAGATGCTTAACTCATGATTTTTCACCATTTGAGTTACTTTGGAAGCTCTTTAATGCCCGATCATGTCCGCTTCCTCCGGTAGCTGATTCTAAACACCATTTTCTGCTCCACAACAGCAGGACCTTTAGAGGAAAAAAGGGAGCCTCAATTCCTTGGCCGCTGCCTCGGAAGAGGCTCTCTTTGGCTCCCCAGGCTGAAAGTCCCCTACTGGGACTTTGGGGGGGGGGTCCAGACCCATCTAGGACCCCTCCCACTCACCGTGTCTCAACACGTCCCCATCAGAGCTAGATGGGACACGTCCAATCAGCTAATTGTCAAAGCCGGAAGTCCCCTTGCCCACTCCCTCTGTTAAGAGATATCCTCATGTAGCTCTTCACTATCTACCTAGATTTTCACTATCCTGAATAATTTTGTATCATCTGTAGACTTGGTTACTCCCAATTACAGATAATTAATCAACAAATTAAATAGCACTGGTCCCAACAGAGTTACTTATGGGACCCCACTGTTCACTGCTCTCCACTGAGAGAACCATCCGTTTATTCCTACTCTCAGCAACCTAGTATTGAACCAGTTTTTAATCCATAAGAGAACCCATCCTCTTCTCTCATGACTGCTAAGCTTATTCAGAAGTCTTGGTAAGGAATCTGCCATATGGAAGTTCAAGTATATAAATATTTTCTGTTTCCTTCTTATTTAGGGGGATGTGGCAGTGGTAGAGAACAAAGCAGAAGGAAGGCAACTGGAAATGGCATTCAGTCATCTGGTAGGCTGGTCCCTTAGTTCCACTGTGAAACTGTGCTTGCAGCATGGCTTAATAACATGCTGGAATGCCTCTTTTCATATGTCATTTATCTTTACCTTATGGCAAAGCTGAGTTCAAAATCATAAAGGATTCTGTAAAAGCAGATAACATGGCAATCTGTGAGGCCTAAAGCAGAAATTTCTCTGAGATATCCAACTGGGATTGATGGAAGAGACCAGAGAAACGTGTGCTGTGATGAGCCTGTATGAAGAAGTGAGAAATTAAGCAGTGGAAGTGTATAAAGGATGACTATTAACAGACAGAAGAAATAGCTGGGGCTCCCTGCCCTTTGTAGCACTATAGCCCGGATGGCACCAGTTTGTACAACCTGGGAAATGGATTCATCCCACCTATATTTTTTCCAAAAATACTTTGTTTTGAATTCATAGCAATCCATGGACATTGAAACACACATTAATTTAAATGCATTTATTTAAAACATTTGTATATTGTACTCTACTGAAATCACAAGCAGTTTGGCCTTGCAACAGGATTATGGGAATAATTGCTAGTTGTTTGTTTTGGAAATTAGTGGCTTTGTATTAATTCCTTTAAAGCCCACCTGCAAGTAGGTAGCCCCACCTAGCTAGTAAGGCCCCACCAGGTGGTTGCCAACCCTAAAGTCAACACAGCTGCCTAGGGAGGTGGTTAGCTCCCCTTCACTGACAGCTTTCAAGAAGAGGCTGGACGAATATTTGTCAGAGATGCTTTAGGCTGTTCCTGCATTGGGCAGGGGTTGGACTAGATGGTCTGTATGGCCCCTTCCGACTCTATGATTCTATGATTTCCTGTGCATTAATTGGAATCAAAGATACACACAGTCTTCAGTGACATCACACAGGCTTTTCTTACAGGTGTGTTTCTTCGTTAAAAAGTAATATAGAAGTGGCACTCTGAAGATGGTTCATTTAAGAATTGCATGGAGAAGCACTGTATAGTCAGTGGCAGAAAATACAAGGACAGTGTGATAGATGGTTTAATCCTGCACCTGTTCACAAATGAAGAGCAGATGGTGCATGTATCACAAGGAAAGGTGGGAGATGCAAACTCATACTTTGTCCTCCATGTAGGTGGTTTGTTCTCAATTTGTTTGAACATGAAGTGGCAGCATTCAAAGCCCAATTCATCCCCCATTATGCCAGTCATCCAGACTCAGGAGAAATTCAGCCACTTGACTTAGAATTAGCATTTGCTCACTTCTGTCATTCCTGTCATCCTACCGGCTGCATTCTGCAAACATGGCTAGAGGGTAAATAAGCTCACTGAACTTTGCATGGTAAAATTATATTTGAACAAAGGAACTAAAATTAAATAGCTTTTTTAAAAATAGCTGCCTGGACATTATCTTCTCCTGTTATTCTTTATAATAGGTACAGTGGCATGATACACCTATGTGTGACTATTCTCTAAATGATCTCTGCTTTTCATTTATGAGGAAGGAAGGAAGCATTCATAAGACAAGCCATACAATGACATCAGCTTCAGTACGCATTAGAAACTAGGCAGCATATATTAAAGTCCCACTCTTTTACTCTAATGGATTTTATGTGGGAAAGGTGCTTTGAAATAATCATCTGGTCAGAATGTGCCAGCCTGCCCTTGACAGAGGACAAATAACACCAATTTTGAAGGATCTGCATTTGCTTTCTATTCACTTCTGGACCTGTTCAAGTGTAGACACTTATATAGAAATCCATATATGTGCTTGCATCCTGCACACTTTTAGGGTACCTGCCTTCTTCCAGAACTATCCCCTGTAATCTGATTTCGGTGGCAGCAGCCTGTTCCCAGCAGCGGGACTTCTTGCGGCAGTGGTAGTGTGGCCCAGGCGGCGGCGTGGGGCCTGAGGCAGCTGTGGCACCTTCAACGCATTTCAAGGTGACATCGGTGCTCCTTGCTGTTGCCGAGCTGTGGTGTCGGCCAGCAGGACCCACCAGTTGCTTGGCCCCTTTGGCGGCCTTTCTTGTATTGGGGGAGTTATAGGGCCCCAGCCAACAGGGAGTTAGGCCCAGGAGCAGGGGGTTGGCAGGTTAGTGAGGGATTTTAGGCCAAAGCATTGTGGCAATAAGGGGCAGCAGCTTCACCCCCCGTCCCTCCCCCCCCCCAGACTTGAAGGCCTGCTTGTTGGCTGGGCAGGTTTTTCCTTGCTTTTAGCCCCCTCCCCTCCCTTATATAGCTGCATTTGGGTGGCTGATAAGTATCCCAACTCCTGTTCAATGGGGGGGGGGTTCTGGTTATTAGGCCAGAGCTCGTAGGCCTTCCTTGCAACCTGCCTCTCCAGTGGCAGCCATTTTGTGGTGGAGCCAAGTGGGGAGGGGCGGCAGCCATTTTGTTGTGCAGGGCCAATTTTGTGAGTGGTGGCCATAAGATTGGATCACGCAGAAGATTTCTACATATGCAACAGTCCTTGTGCAAGTGGAATGTCCTAAAATCACTCCTTTCCGTCTGCTTGTACTAAGTGAAAGTGATTCTGTCTCTACTATCTTTTCCACACATGCAAGAATTTCTTCTAGTACAATCTCTAAAATTAATTAGATACAGTCATGTGAACCCTCTGTATACTTGTTTGCTCAAAGAGACCATTGTTATTTAATTTACATTTATATTGAACCACTATAAGTTGCCTCAGCTTTTGTGGCATCACTTCGTGGCACTACACTCTCCTATCCTGCTCAGGCATCCCCCCTGGATGCCAGCATAAATACATTTCAGTTGGGTAGCCATGTCAGCCTGGAGTGTCAGAACTAAACTTGCATCCAGTAGCACCTTAGGGTCCAACACAAGTTTCATGTGCATATGGTCCCAGGTTCAATCTCGGCATCTTTAGTTGAAGGATTTGGAGATGGGTGATGTGACAGACCTCTGCCTAAGACCGGGAGACTGGCAGCAGGGTAAGGCTGCCTCGCTCATTCCAGCTAGGCCCTTATTTTCTGAAGACCAGTGTGGTGCAGTTGTTAAGCATATAGTCTCTAATTTGGGAGAACCAGGATTGGTTCCCTGCTCCTCCACTTGCAGCTGCTGGATGACTGTGGGCAAGACATATTTCTGTCAGAGCTGTTCTTTAAAGAGCAGTTCATGAAAGGCCACTCTCGGTCCCACCTACATTGTCTGTTGTGGGGAAGGGAAGGGAAAGGTGTTTGTGGGCCACTCTGAGGCTCTGAGTGAGGGGCAGGGTATAAATCCTATCTTCTCCTTCCGTCCTTCCGTCATCCGCTGTTGCTGGCAGGATTTATTAGGATACTAATCTCTGCAATAACTGCCTTGAGGGCATTTCGGGAAGAGATCAGTGTTCCCTCTAAGGTGAGTTGGTGTGGGCTAGCTCACAGTTTTTTGGCCTCTGGCTCACACATTTTTGTCTTGGCTCTGACTCAGAGCAAACTGGCTTATACAGTAGTCAAATCACTCGATCACAACTTTAGTGCCAGTGGTCTCAGGGTAGAATTTTGCTCACAAGACTCCACAGCTTGGAGGGAGTATTGGAAGAGCTGTGTCTCAATGACAGACCATCTGCTTCATGTGCATATGGTCCCAGGTTCAATCTCGGCATCTTTAGTTGAAGGATTTGGAGATGGGTGATGTGACAGACCTCTGCCTAAGACCTGGAGAGCCTTTGCTGGTCTGAGTAGGCAATGCTCATTTTATTAAGCTTTAAAGCGTACAGTGCTATAGAAGGGGCTATTCCTTATGAAGAATAACAATGTTTACCTGCTTATTGCAGCAGGGCTTATTTATATTTGAGACTGTAGAGAAGGGTTTCTATTCAAAATAACATATTTAGGCTGCGGTCACATGGAGCATTAGCTACGCTACAGAGATGGAAGATAGGCGGATTTTCCGGGCACGATCAAACCGCAACATCTGGGAAGCGTAGAACTCCCGTGGCTAACCCGAGGCTTCCCGCCAAAGATGCACCGTAAAAAACTAGTACCTCCGAGGTACTAGTTTCCGGAAACTGTGGGGCAAGGGCGGGCATCTGATCATGTTTCCGGTGGTAGCTCATGGCATCCAGCGCCCGCCCGTGTCCCGTCGCAAAAAGGGTTTTTTTTTTCCAAGTCTCCACGGGATGTGCACAAGCACCCAACTGCGCAGAAGAAATGGTTTTGGCCTGGTGCCTTAGTTCAGTAAGGCTTTTAAAGAAAAATACTGCTGAAATTGAATGTTGTTAATTGCTTTTGTGCTGCTTGCTTTTGTATGTTGCTTATTTTATAATGAATTGTTTTCTGAGACTTTTGGGAACACTGTCTCCACATCATACATAATTACATAAAATTCTACCTTAAAAAAAAGTGTTTAGTGAATTTTAACAAAAGGCTTAAAAATTTGAAATGAACCAGAAAATTAAATTACCCTAGTATAGTCAGTCTACTGTCCTGACATCACATACCTGATAGTGAAGTGTGGTCCACCTGTGCAGCTCCCAACAGGGCAAAAAGCGCTTTTCAGGGCTATTTCAGATCAGGAAAATGGCAACCGGGGGGACGCTGAATCCCCCCTTTCCCTCTCATTGTGGTCTAAATCTGAATTGTGGCCCCACATTCCTGGAAAATGAATTCCCAGCAGCATGACGGCAAAGGAGGATCCTGGGGAGGGGCTTCCACCCTCCCAGGAGCTGTGCTGAGTGACCAGTGGCTTCACTGACATGGGGGCCATGTCGGGGCTGAGATCAGGACTGGGATGGTGGCTCCTCCCTGGTGCTGCTGTTGCCTGTGGCGGGAGAGGCCCTGAGTCCACGGATGGCAATGAAGGAGCCTGGGAGGGGTTTCCACCCTCCTGGGGGCTGCGCTGAATGGCCGGTGGCCCAGGTGATGATCCATGGGATGACAGCGAACTCGGGACGGCAGCGAACATCGAGCTGCCGTAGCCCCGGTAGTCTCGACAACCACCAGGTTTAGTTTAGTTAGCTATAAATTGCCTGCTAGATTGGCTACAATTACTGTGTAATTGAATGTGATTTTTGGTTGCTAGTTCGATTAACTAATTAATTATCTGTTATAAGCAATTTATAGGTTTGATTAGGTAGCAGTATAAGGAAACAAGGAATTAGTAGCACCAGGAACAAATAGCTCGCTAGTATATTAAGAGTATCTTCTTCATCTCACCAACGATCTGAGGCTCACGCAGAGATTGGCTGGTGCAGTAATACCTGGGCAACAGATTCTGGTGCTCCTGGGGAGGGGAAAGTATAGCGGTGGGTCCAGACAAGAAGTAAAAGGAAGGGGGCGGAGAAATAGAATGGCTTGGCACCCTTCCAGCCTGTGACCCATCCTGAAGGTTGTCGGCAGTGGGGCTAGGATGGATAACCCCCCTCCAACATTGGTGCTGTGCAATGCCAGATCTATAAACAACAAAACTATTGTCCTTTGGGAGTTTCTGTCAGAACAGCAGGCAGATCTGGCTTGCGTGACCGAGACGTGGGTGTGGGATGGGGATATGGTGGCTCTCACCCAGCTTGCCCCTCCTGGGTTTTCGGTCTTACACCAATCACGGACAAGGGGGCGGGGGGGGAAGAGTGGCTATGTTCATTTGGGAGGCTTACTCCTTCAGGGCGCTCCCGTCATTGGAGATCACAGGCCTTGAGTGTGTCGTCCTGGTATGGGAAGTCAAGGAGAGTGTGGCGATTTGGCTGGTGTACCGTCCACCTAATGCACCAGCCAATAGTCTGCCAGCCCTGATGGAGGCCATATCAGGCTGGGCATTGGAACACCCTAGGCTAATAGTCTTGGGTGATTTCAATGTCCATGCCAAGGACGCAGCTTCCACTCAGGCGGTGGACCTGGTGTTGTCCATGGCGGCACTGGGACTCTCCCAACTTGTAATGACCCCCACTCACCAGGCCGGACACATGCTCGATTTGATCTTCGCAGCTGGGGTTACAGTGGACCGGATTACTGCTTTGGCAGTACCATGGTTGGACCACCATGCCCTGAGGGCTCGTCTGAACATTCCGCCCCAACCCTGTTTAGGCGGCGAGTGTATTTTGGCTTGCCTGCGGAGCCAAATGGACCCGGTGCAGTTCCAGATGGCTCTGTGGGATCCAAGGCCCCCTGGCGGCTCATTGGATGAGCTTGTAGAGGACTGGCATGGCTGGCTTTCTGTAGCCATCAATGAGATCGCTCCCCGGCACCCTCTGCGCCCTCTCTCTAGACTAGCCCCCTGGTTTACCCAGGAGCTGCAGCTTATGAAGCAAGAGCTTAGACGGTTAGAGAGACAGTGGTGTCGTGCTCGAGATGAAGCAACAAGAGCATCTTATAGGATGTTTATAAGATCCTATGAGATGGCAGTCAAAGCCACTAAAAAGGAGTTTTATGCGACCACGATTGCATCTGCTACCTCACGCCTGGCCCAATTATTTAGAATAATTTGGACTATAACGGCCCTGCCACAGAGCAGGCCAAATGTTAGGGAATTGGATATTGGCTGTGAGGCATTTGCGAGCTATTTCACGGATAAATTCTTGGCGCTCCACCACGACCTCTCCACCAAAGTTGATACAGTGAGTGAACTTGAGGCCCCTTGCATGTCTTCGATGCCGGCTTTGGATTCCTTCGGCCCACTCGGCCTGGAGGAAGTCGACAGACTGCTTGTGACTGTGCACCCAACCACATGCATCCTTGATTTGTGACTTTCCTAGCTGATTAAAGCTGGCCATGAGGGGTTTCAAGGTGCCCTAAGGGAGATTATTAATACATCCCTCAGGGAGGGACGGTTCCCTGAGGCACTCAAGGAGGCAATGGTCCATCCTCTCTTGAAAAAACCATCTTTGGATCTGGCCGATTTGGCAAACTACTAGCCGGTTTCCAATTTGCCCTATCTGGGCAAACTAATTGAGAGGGCGGTGGCGATACAGCTACAAAGCTATCTGGATCACACCTCTGCATTAGATCCCTTCCAGTCCAGCTTTCGCTCGAGACACGGGATGGAGACGGCACTGGTCACCCTTACTGATGACCTTCGGCAACACCTGGATCGGGGCGGTGTGGAAGTGCTGCTGTTGTTAGATCTGTCAACTGCGTTTGATATGGTCAACCATCAGTTACTGGCCCGCTGCCTCACTGATGTGGGGATACAGGGACTTGCCTTGCAATGGCTCATTTCCTTTCTCCAAGGTTGGGGACAAAGGGTGCTGCTTGGGGAGCAGCAGTCCCGGAGGCACCTCCTTGAATGTGGAGTGCCTCAGGGGGCGGTGCTCTCCCCATTGCTCTTTAACATGCGCCCCCTTGCACAGATGGTCCAGAGGGATGGGCTGGGGTGTCATCAGTACACGGATGACACCCAGCTCTATCTGATGTTGGGTGGCTGGTAGGACTCCAGACTGGAAGATCTGGACCGGACACTGCAGGCTGTGGCTGGTTGGCTCAGGCTGAGCTGGCTGAAGCTAAATCCGGTGAAGACGGAGGTCCTGTGTCTGAGTCGGAGCGGGTTGGGGTTGGGGCTTCTGCTCCCGACCTTCGATGGGGCACCGCTGGTGCCTGCGTCAGTGACTGCTGCATAAATTAGTTTGCTCTGGAGCTATCCTGAGCTAAGACAAAAATGTGTGAGCCAGAGGCTAAAAAACTGTGACCTAGCTCACACTAACTCATCTTAGAGGGAACACTGAACTGGACTACAGTGGACTACTTTGTTTTAGATTTCTGTAATCCTAGTTTTATTACATTACTTATTAAATGTTACATCCTGTTGACTGCATTCACTTACATTGTGTATTCCACCTTGAATCTCAGTGAGAAAGGTGAACTATAAATAAAGCAAATAAATAAATACACTCCTAATAGGTCCAATCCCCACTTTTCCTTTTCTCTTTCGAATAGCCTAGAGTCTTGTCATTCAATCTATCCATATCTATCTGGGTCAAACGGATACAGTAAAAGGCTTGTTGAATATAACATAATTAAATTTTGCTACTTTCCTGTGTCCAATTTGTATATTCATACTTCGCATAACCTTCGAGAGCCAGTTTGGTGTAGTGGTTAAGTGCCTGGACTCTTATCTGGGAGAACCGGGTTTGATTTTCCACTCGCTTGCAGCTGCTGGTGTGACCTTGAGTCAGCTACAAGTTTATTCAGAGCTGTTCTCTCACAGGCAGTCCTTGAGAGAGCTCTCTCAGCCCCACTTACCTCACAGGGTGTCTGTTGTGGGGAGGGGAAGGGAAAGGAGATTGTAAGCCACTGAGACTCTTTCGGGAAGTGAAGGGTGGGGTATAAATCCAATCTCTTCTTCTTCTTCTTTGTAGACCACAGACCTCCTGCCTGTGTTTAATATTTGGAATATTATGTTGTGGTCACCCTACCAATCCTCAGTGATTTTCGTATAACTGATGGGCCTTACAGCTTTATTTTTGTTGTTCATTTTAAAAACATAAGGACTGAGAAGGAAGCTTCATATGCTGCTCTGGATATTTTAATATTCCAAATTTAACTTCACGTTTGTCTCCAATTGCAAATGGTATTAATGTTATAGCACCGTGTCGCTTTGTAGACATCTTGTAGTCCCTTATTAACAGCTTTGGGAAGGTGAACAGTTATTTATTCTCATGTTTTCTAGTCCCTCTCTATGTTTACAGATGAGTTATCTTCTCACCTTTAAACTCCTGTGTTTGGGGGCTTCTTTGCTGATATCCCATAATGACTTGCATGCTGAAAACTAAATGTATCAACTGATACATTTCTACGATCTGAACAAGTGCTTATCAGATTGTGTTATTTTTCAAATGCTGTTAGAGTGTACTATATATTAAACTACAATGGATTTATTTATTTAGAAAATGATTTTTGCTGCCTCCTCAGGTGAAACTGCCTGAGGCTGCTTACAACATAAAATATAATAAAAACATAAAACATTAATAATTGTTATTTAAAACCTAGCATTAAAAAATTTAACCAAAGCATGAAATATAAATCAATAAAGAGCTTAAAATGAATAAATAGTTTTCGGGCTAAAAGTGAACAATTGCCCCCATAGATGGAAGAAGAGTCATACAACAGTAGTTGGGTTAACTAAAGGCTATTTATTAACAAAACAATGGCAAGGGCTGACAGTATGAAGAGGCATGGTCAAGGCCTGGGGACACACAAAGCCCCACCCTTGCCATAAGATGGGCAATGCACCTGGCCTCCGGTGCGTAGCCCGCTATAAGCGGCTTGAACCCGGGCAGCCCAGCCATGGAATATTCCATGACGATCCCTCACCCACAGTCGCATGGCCTGTGTAGAGTATCCATCAAAAGCAATCCAAAAGGCAGTCTGCGCATTTCATCCCTGGCCGCAAGGCTGCAGTGATGATCTGACAG
>NW_015168146.1:23423-29373 GCF_001447785.1 Gekko japonicus | reverse complement strand
GGGAAAGTTCACCAGGGGATCTGGAGGGATGTGTTGCCAATATGGGGGGAACGCCCTAAACCAATTGGCTTATGAAGGTCCTGAACTAATATTTAGGCAAGATAAAGGGATGAATGATGTTCAGGAGTCAGCCTTTTCTGGAGAGGGTTGCACTCCCCCAGGAAGAGTAGGTTCATAATTTGTGGGTTCTGCTGTATCCTGGCCTACAGTTAGATGCTCATGTGTCCTTTGTGGCATGTAGTACCTTTTATTAGCTTTGACTGATAAACCAGCAATGGTCATTGCCCCCATAGACGGAAGAAGAGTCGTACAACAGTAGTTGGGTTAACTAAAGGCCACTTTATTTATTAACAAAACAATGGCAAGGGTCTGACAGTATGAAGCGGCATGGTCAAGGCCCGGGGACACACACAGCCCCACCCTTGCCATAAGAGGGGCAATGCACCTGGCCCCCAGTGCGTAGCCCGCTATAAGCGGCTCGAACCCAGGCAGCCCAGCCATGGAACATGCCATGACGATCCCTCACCCACAGCCGCACGGACGGTGTAGAGTATCCATCAAAGGCAATCCAAAAGGCAGTCTGCACATCTCATCCCTGGCCGCAAGGCTGCAGTGATGATCTGACAGACCCCTCCACCCTCCAGGGTTGCTGATACGTGCTTACCAAGCCACAACAAATGTTCCTAACAAAACTCCACCACCGCAAGGGTCAAGCCTCTGCTTAGGCCCCTGCGCCCACTAAACAACTAACACTGCCCTAAGCCCTTGCCATGAATCCCGTAGAAAACTCCATTCCTTTTTGTACAGGTCTGTGCAGTCAGCCCCGGGGGGGGGGTGTGTGCAGCACATAGTGGCCTAGCCATAACCCAACCCACAGATGTGCCAACGCTTTGACAATCCCCTATCAAAAGGGGGCCCAGCCATTCCCTGGGCCTGAAAAAATGGGCCTTCTCTTTTGGAAACCCAGTCATAACCGCCCAGGTGGATACAAGCACACCGGGTATAGAGCCAGGCTCTGTCAAGCAGCAAGCAGAGAAGGCCCGCCCAGTGAGCTGCGGTGTCCCCTCCGTTTAACTGTGGCCCCTCTCAAAGGCCCAACAGAGTCGATAGCCACCCTCTGTTCAGTGAGCTCCTCAGGAAATGAACTGTGGCCACCGATGGGAATCTGACTTCACCTGCCACAGAACACAGCACCTAAGGAAAAACAATGAACAGCAACATGACGTCTCCCCAATGTGGGGGGGAGGGGTGCACCCACCTTGTAAGTGGCAGGACCCGCCCAGTTCCAAAGTAATGGGTCCCACCATACTCAAAAACACAAACACCCCAAGACAGGCACAAACACCCCAAGACAGGCCGAAACGGCCCCCTGGTGCCAAGCAGCAGGGTCCCTCTGCCAGCCAAAGTTGGAACCTTGAGCTGGCCAGCCCAGGTCACTTGTGTCCATCTCCTCAAACCAAGGAGTGGCTTGCCTGGTCCTCTGAGCCCCCTTTTCCAAGACATCCCAAATGCTGTAAATCCCTAAATTTACGGCATCGTGTGCATCCACACAGTCATATGATTTGCAGGGATCCACACAGTCATATGATTTGCAGGGATCCACACAGTCATATGATTTGCAGGGATCAAGAAGTAAAGTACTGATATTCCTGAATGGCACTGCCAGCCATCTGGCAATATTATTTTCCCATTCTGATACACTTGATTCCACCCCCGCACACTAGGGCCCAATCAAGCTACTCAATATTAAGTAGCTGTTCTCAGTGGAAGTACTCTCTCCGCTCAAAATTCAGTTTCTACTTGCAGATTACACTCAGATCCCTTAAAGGCCTCTAATGTTTTCCAGAGAAGAAAATGAAAAAGAAGAGACTGGATTTTTTTTTACCCACTCCTCAATTAGAGAGAGTGGCTCACAATCGCAATCTTGTCCTCCCCCCACATCAGCCTGTGAGGTACGTGGAGCTGAAAAAGCTTCCAGAAAACCACCGTCGAGGGAACAACTCCATAGAACTGTGACGTGATCAAGGTCACCCAGCTGACTTCCAGCTGCCCGCATGGGGAAGAAGTGGGAATCAACCAGGTTCTCCCATTTGAGTCCCCTAGCCCGCTGCATTAGGGCAAATTATTTTAATCTGAAGATTGGCAAGTTATTATTGCTCTCCGGCTAAGTAAAGTAAAGGTTTCCCTTGTTTGAAAGCCAGTCGAATCCGACTCCAGGGTCGCAACTCAGGGTTGCCGTGCCAATCTCCACCCCCAGGCTGAGGCCCAGCACTGACCGGAGACGTCCCAGTGGCCATGCGGTCGGAATGACCGGATGTCAAGGGGCACAAAACGTTGCTACCTTCCCACGAAGAGCACCTATCAAACTGTTTGCAATGTCCTGCTTTGGAACTACTGGGTTGGCAGAAGCAGGACCTGAGACGGGAGCTCATCCCACCAGTGTTCCCTCTAAGCTGAGTTAGTGTGAGCTAGCTCATGGTTTATTAGCCTCCAGCTCACAGATTTTGTGTGTGTGTGTGTGTGTGTGTTAGCTCGGGAAGGATGGCTCCAGGGCAAACTAATTCATGCAGCGGACAAATTGCTTGCTCACAACTTTAATGCCAGCAGCTCACAAAGTAGAACTTTTGCTCACAAGACTCCACAGCCTAGAGGGAGCATTGCCTCCCACCATGCAGCACTCGTGTCTCACACTCTTGTCCGCAGTTCAGTGTAGAGTCCTGTAAAATTACTATTGGCTTAAACATACCTGACTACACTCTCAAATTGAAGTAAGGTCACCTGCCATCAGTAGATCATCCAGAATTATTCTGCATAAGGATCTTGCCAAGATTCAAAAGGAATAACCCCATCTATAGTACTGTAAGCAATTAGCTCGCTAAATGAGTAACGCGTACTCAGCAAAGGCCCTCCAGGTCTCAGGAGAGATTTTTCACATCGCACAGTTAATCCTTAAACTAGCGATGCTGGGAATGAACCCGGGACCCTTGCATACCAGGAATAATACCTTCTGCATGCCAGGCAAACAGTCTCCCTCAGTGGGACACATTCCCACACAAATTGCCCACAAGACAGTTATAAAAAGATTGGTTCCCTAATAGCCTAGTATAAATTAATGCTAGCAACCAATGACAGAGGTCTCTAGAAACAATAACCTAGCAGTAGATACTACCCTCCCGCAAGCTGATTCCTTCAAGTGCCGTTCTTACAACAGGGACTGTGCCTACCCCACTCACCACTCAAATATTTATGACCATTTAGAATCAGTGAAGTGGCCTGATTCCGATCAAATAGGGAGGCTGTGGTATCGACAGGGCATTTCTATTACCCACTTGTAGCATTGGCTCAGCATAGAAGATAGAGGTAACAGAGCTGGCCTGTAAGTTTGCTAATTAGTCACCCTTTGAGATACATATAGGGTGGAAAGGCAGCATGAAAATGTTGTATAGCAACTGAGTGAAGGGAATATCACATCAACCCAATTGGCCACCTGAAAGGCCTCCAAGTAATGGCCTCTGAAAGGACAGTCTCAAAATGGCTGCCTAGGGCACCTAGCTAAAATGGCCACTGCTGTCTAGAGTACTGTGAGAAAATGGCCATGGAAACATAGTCACTAAACTGACAGCTTCTAACACACCTCCTTAATGGCTGCCCCACACAAGTCCTACCCAAAATTGACCACCTAGTTATGTAATGGCTGCAATTATACAATGGCTGCCAAAAACAGAACCCAAAATTGCCTATCCAATTAATGCAGGCTTTAAAATTACTCAGGGCTTTCTCTCGCATCATGGAGAGCCAAATCTTTGCAGGGCATCAGGCACAGTTCTTTCACATCACCTACTGCCTGGTCCCTTCAATTACAGATGACAGGGATTGAACCTGGGACCTTCCACATGGCAAACAGATGCTCCCCCCTTGAGCCAGGGCCCCTGCTTCGAAGCCTGCTGAAAGGCTATGGAATGCAGAGGGAGGCAGGGATGCCCCAGAATGAGGCAGCCCAACCCAGCTGCACCCCACTGTTTACCCCGGTCCCCAGGGTAAGATCACCCGACTGCAAGGAGGGGGGGCAATATGTGGGAACAGGCAGATGATGAGTCCCGCACAAATGCTCCACCCCCCTGCAGGCCTCCCCAGTGGAGCTAATAGATGGGGCAGAAGGGGGAAGGGGTGTGGGGAGGTGACGGGCAGCCTCACCAATTGCAGCCACTCCACCATGGCCTAAGATGGTCCCCCCCCCACCCCAAAGAAGGGACACTTGTGTAAAACCCGCCAGGAAGCCAAGGCTCCGATGCGGCCAAATTCCAGCCCCCAGCGGCCCCGAGCCAAGGAGCAAGCAGCCGGTGTGGGCAGGCCCCAAACAAACCCCAACATAGCATGGCCCCCGCAATCATGCCACCGGCGCAGCCCCCAATACTCCAGCCGCTAATGCAGCCCGCTCTAGCCGCGCGCGGCCCCGCACCAGCCGCAACGCGGCCAAACGCTTATCCTGGCGCGCGGCTCATCCTTCAGCCAGGACTCTCTGCTGGGTGCCTCAACTCTTCGCCCTGACTGCTCCCTTAAAAGCTGCTTTTCTGAACGCCGCCGCGCCGCCGCGCGGTTTAAAAACAACAACAAAAAAAACAACAACACTGGACTTGCAGCCTCACTTCCAGGCGTGCTCAGAGCTGTTACAGCTGCCGAGCACGAGGCGCAGACTGCCTGGATGGGGCCAGAGCCCGCCGTTAAGACGGTGCTGGCCCCGCCCCCTTAAAGTACCCGGCTGCAAGAGCCGAACTCCTCCCTCCTTTCATGGAGGCAAAGACGGCTCCCAGCAGTATGCCTTCGGCGTCTGCTGGGGAGCCGGAATTTCTTGGAGTTTATCTAGTATCTCTGATGTATCCAAGTGCATGTTTTTTTCAGAACTGAAGTTCTTGCTAAATGGTGGTGAATTTATTAAAAAGCATAACCACGAGCAATGAACATTAGGACTGAGCTCAGTGATGTGGTGCCTTAGTGTGACTGTGCGGGTCATACAGCTGGTACAGCTTTGGTAGTTTCACTTGAACTTTTTTACTTCTTTTGCAATGTGGTTTGGGAAAGCATTCTCATCTTTCAGCTTGCACAGGTTGGTGTGGGTAGCTGGTGGCAGTTTGAAGTCTCCTGCCCAGAAATCTATTCAGAACTATCAGATCTGCTGTGCTCTTCTAATCTTCCTGTTGTAACATCTAGCCTAGAAATGCTGAACAAAAGTTGATCCTACTTAAACTGTTACACAAATCTATCCTTTAACTGTGGTGCCAGAAACAAAGAGGCAATATCAGCCAGCTATTTCATAGCTTCTACATGTCTGGGTGCCAAACTAAGATACTGCAGGCTTAATAAAAAAATAAAGACTAACAGATGACTTGAGTGCTGCATGTGTTGCTCTCAAACTTACAAAATATGAGCCAAGGTTAAACAAATTATCAGCGTGCATACAACAGCAAAAATCACATTAATTGTTCAAAAGCATGCCAAATGCAAACTTTTACCTTTCAATAAAAAGTTGTTTGTATCATTGAAAGCTTTGTTATTGTGTTTTTCTTTTAAGACAAAAATATTAATGTATGAGTTGTTTTTTCTAAACTAAAACCTCAGTATTCAGGTTAAATTGCCGTGTTGGCACTTTGCAATAAATAAGTGGGGTTTGGGTTGCAGTTTGGGCACTCGGTCTCTAAAAGACAGGGCAGCAACGGAAGGTAGAGCCAGCCCACCGGGGGCGCCTTGGCCCAGCCCTGCTCTTCATGTGGGAAAGTGGCACTGCTCCTGCTGCTTCTAAGGTGCCTCCCTCTCCAGCCCACCCCTCCGCTACCTGGCTATGCTCCAGACCTAGGTGAGGAGGGGAGCGAGAGTGAGAAGAAGGAAGCCGAGCCGGCAGCCCCCAGGCCCTGTGTGCATGGGTGTGTGTGTATGTGTGTGATAGAGAGAGAGA